>NC_081567.1:540469-559531 GCF_022355385.1 Mustela nigripes
CTCTCTCTCTGCCTGCCTCTCTGCCTACTTGTAATCTCTCTCTGTCAAATAAATAAATGAAATCTTTAAAAAAAAAAATGGGGGCGCCTGGGTGGCTCAGTGGGTTAAGCCGCTGCCTTCGGCTCAGGTCATGATCTCAGGGTCCTGGGATCGAGTCCCGCATCGGGCTCCCTGCTGAGCAGAGAGCCCGCTTCCCTCTCTCTCTCTCTCTGCCTGCCTCTCCATCTACTTGTGATTTCTCTCTGTCAAATAAATAAATAAAATATTTTAAAAAAAAAAAAATGGATCAAGAACCTAAACCTAAGACCACAAGTCTCCTTGTTGGGCCACAAAACAAGTCTTAATAAACTTCAGAAGACTGAAATCACATGACGCACCTTCTGCACCGCAGTGTGAGACTAGAAATGCATGACAAGAACACTGGGAAATTCATACGTGTGTGAAGATCCAAGCACATGCCACTGCACTACTAGTGGGTCAGGGGAGAAATAAAAAACTGAGACACGTGGAAATGGAATACACGGGAGCTCGGAGAGCCCAGCGACAACCGTGAGAGGGACGTCCATGATGGGGGGCATCTGCCTGGAGAAACACGAAAAGTCTGTGGAAAAACAAGCAAGCTCCGCACTGCAAGGAACAGGAAAAAAACCAGATGGAGCACCTGGGGGGCGCAGCTGGGGAAGTGTCCGGATCTTGGCCTGGGCTCTCAGGGTCAGGAGATCGAGCCCCACATTGGGCTCCAAGCGCAGCGTGGAGTCTGCTTGGGGCTCTGTCTCCCTCTGCCCCTCTGCCAACATGCACGTGCTTTCTCTCTCAAAAAAAAAAAAAAAAGAAAAGAAAAAAAAGAGCGAGAGAGACAAAAAGATAATAGAATGATCAATGAAACAAAGAACTTTTTTGGGAGAAAGTCAAACAAAACTCACAAACTTTAGCCAGACTCACCAAGAAAAAAAGAGAGAGGACTCAAATCAATAAAATCAGAAATGCAAAAGGAGACCTAGGAGCGATACCGTGGAAACACTGAGGGTCCTACGAGATGCTTATGAATAATTACATCCCCACCCCACAAACGGAACAAGAAACTAGTAAATCCCTAGGAATGTACAAGACTGAATCAAGGAAAAGGGAATCTGAAGCACGGAGACTGAATCTGTGATCAAAAACCTTCCGAGAAACCTCCAGAACCAGACAGCTTCACTGCTGAATTCTTTTTATTTTTTGAGGGACTTTTTCTTCTTTTTAAGATTTTATTTATTATTTGCCTGACAGATCACAAGTAGGCAGAGAGGCAGGTAGGGGAGGGGGGAAGCAGGCTCCCCGCTGAGCAGAGAGCCCAACATGGGGCTCTGTCCCTGGACCCTGAGATCATGACCTGAGCCGAAGGCAGAGGCTTATCCCACTGAGCCACCCAGGCGCCCCCACTGGTGAATTCTACCAGCATTTAAAGAAGTAATACCAAGGAATATAAAAAAATAGAACATTTCCAAACTCCTTTCATGAGGCCAGCAGTACCCTGGCGAAATCAGACAAGGACACGGAAATTACAGGCCAATATTCCTGACAGACACAGATTGTAACGTCCTCAGTAAGATATTCATACATTGACTTCAACAACACATTTAAAGGATCATACACCGTGTTCGAGTGGGATTTACCCCAGGGATGCTAGTTTGGATCAAGAAATCCACTCGAGTACTCTCTCCTTTGCTGTCCTGCCTGCTGCTCCCTTGCAGTGTGTTCAAGAAACTTCTACGTCCTTAGGGAGGGGGAAAAAAAATCAATTTGGCATCCGCAAATCAATTAATGCGATACACTCCACTAACAAAACGAAAGAAAAAAGTCAAATGGTTTCAATAGAAGCAGTAAAAGCATTTGACAAAATTCAACATCCATTTTTGAGAAACACCTGAACAGAGCGGGTTACAGAGGGTACGTGCCTCAGCACGATAAAGGCCACACAGGACAAGCCCGCAGCTCACATCACACTCAACGGCGAGAAGCTGAGAGCTTTTCCTCTAATTTCAGGAGCAAGACAAGAATGCCCTCTCTCCGCCTTTATTCCGTCTGGTACCGGTAGTCCCGGCCAGAGCAACCAGGGAGGAAAAGATATAAAAGGCATCATAACCAAAAGGAAAATAGTAGAACTGTCACTGTTTGCAGATGACACGTTACGTGTAGAAAACCCTAGAGGTTCTCCACACATGTGTACACACACACAGACACACCATGAGAATGGGTCGACGAATTCGGTGAAGTTACAGGACACTGTCAATGTACAGAAGCCAGTTGGGTTTCTCCACACTAATAATAGACCATGGGAAACACCGGTAAAAAAACAGTCCCACTGACAGGTACATCAAAACCAATAAAACACCTAGGAAGAGGGTCAGTCCAGGAGGTGAGGGACTTGTGTCCCGAATGCTAGGAAACCTTAAAGAATTGAAGACACAAATAAATGAAAAGGCCGTCCCTGCTCATGGCTGGAAGAATTAATACTGTTCGAATATCCATACTATCCAAAGCAATCTACAGTTCAACGCAATCCCTATCAAAAGTCCAGTGGTATGTTTCACAGAAACAGAGCAACTAATCCTGAACTTTGTATAAAATCACAAGAGACCCCAAATAACCAAGCGATTCTGAGAAAGGGGAACAAAGTTGGTGGCTTCCCAATTTCAAACATATTACAAAACTACAGTGATCAAAATACTACGGTGCTGGCGTAAATACAGACACGTAGGTCGGTGGAAGGGAAGAGACAGCCCAGAAATGGACCCGCCCATACAGGGTCAGTTAATCTATGATGAAGGAGCCAAGAATATACGATGGGGACAGGACAGTCCATTCAATAAACGGTGCTGGGAAAACGGGCCAGCCTCCTGCAGAAGAAAGGAACTGGACCCCTACCTCACCCTGTATGCAAGAATCAACTCAAAATGGATTAAAGACTTGAGTGTAAGACCTGAAACCATAAATCTCCTAGAAGAAAACAGAGACAGTGAGCTTCCCGACGTGGATCTTGGTGAGGATTCTTTGATTTGACACCAAAACCAAAGGCAACAAAAGGGAAAATCAACCAATGGGAACTGGAAAGCGTCTGCACAGCCCACCAAAGCCAAGGAAAACAACAAAAGGAAAAGGCAACCTGTGGAACGGGAGAAAACATCTGCAAATCACGTCTAATAATTATATCTACAACATATAAAGAACTCACACAACTCAGTAGCAAAACAAAACAAGAAAAACACCAAACAATCCCTTTAAAAACTGGGCAGAGGCTCTGAAGAGAGCATTTTTCCAAAGGGGACGCACGCACAGGCGGCCAGCAGGTCCATGAGAAGCTCAGCACGGATGCTCAGGGGAGGCACAGCAGGACCACGGTGCTGTCCCCCTCACACCTGTCAGAATGGCCACTGTCCAGATGACAAGAAGGAGCGAGCATGAGTGAGGATGTGCAGAAAGGGGAACCCTCGGTACTGCTGGGGGGAAAGAAAATCGGGGCAGTCACTGCGGAGAACAGTGTGGAGATTCTCAGAAAAGTAGAAGCAGAACAACGGTAAGATCCAGCCATTCCTCTTGTGTGGATTTACCCGAGGGAAACCAAAACACTAACTGGAAAAGACGTGGTCACCCCCAGGCTCACCGTGGCGCTGTTCACCACGGACAAGACCCGGCAGCAGCTAAGTGTCCGCAGATGGACAAGGGGACACTGCGGACGCCGTGTGTACACACACCCTGAATATTGTTCTGCCGTAAACAAGAGGAAAACCTTGTCATTTGTGACAGAAAGGAGGGACCTGGAGGGCATTACGCTAAGTGAAATGAGTCAGACAGAAAAATACCCTATGCAAGGGAAATAAAACCTCTGAGCTCACAGACACGGGGGACAGACTGGTGGTTTCAGATGTGGGGTGAGCGGGGATGAGACGCACGGAGGGGGTCGAGGGGCACCAGCTTCGGGTGTAAGCTAAGCAGGTCCCAGGATGTGACCAGTAACACTGTGCAGAGCTGTACCTGTTTGTGGGGACACCCGCTCACTAGACTTCCTGCGATCACTCACAACACACACAGATCCCGGATCGGCGGGCTGTGCCCTGACACTAACATCAAACACTAAGCGAATTGTACTTCGGTTTTAAAAAGGAAGGAATTTTGCCACCTGCTACCACAGGGAGGGACCTGTGGACACGAGACGAACAGTGTGGGACCCCACTTCTCTGAGGGACCCCAGAGGGCAGCTGGGGGGGCTGTAGAGGGGGAATGAGTGTTTAGTGAGGACAGAGATTTAGTTGGTGAAGATGGAAAGTTCTGGAGACCGCTAGTGGTGACGGCTGCATGGAGGGGAAGGTGCTGAAGGCCCCTGAAATGGACACACCCAAACAGGTGAGACTGTCCGCTCCAGGTGATGCGTACTTTAACACAATAGAAAGAAGGGGGAAGGAGCCCTTCTTCACCACGGCTCCCTGGGGATGGGACCCCAGGGAGCCTCTGCCAGCAGGGCAGCTGGCAAACCCACAGCCCCTGCCTGCCATCCTTGGACGCTGATGCTGGTGAAGCCACTTCTGGCTCCTTCACGGGGAAATGGGATCCAGGAGCCGGCTCCCAGGCATGGGGGGACCGCTGCTGGCAGGCCCCTGGTCAGAGCAGGGCTTCCCAAATGGCCAGCGAGGAGGGTGGGGCCTGAGTACAAGGCCCTTGTCCCTCTTCCAGGAGCTGCATCCTGGAGCAGCGAGGGCCCAGCTCACACTCCCCAGCCTGCCCAGCAGCTCCGCATCCCTCTGGGGCAATCTCAGTCTAGTGAGTGTCCCCCAGTCTGGCAGCCCTGGCTGGCTGGGCCTCCCCTGCTGGGATCGAGGTGGGGGGGAGCTGCTCCCCAGCCCCCCAGACACAGCAGCAGAACGTTGCACAAGGGGTCTGCTGGCCTGGGGCCAAGGAGCATAGCCTGCAGGGTCCTGCACCATGTCAGACTGAAAGTCACCTTGTGACCTGGCCATTCTAGTCCTCTGACTCTGCCCTCTCAGACGCTTGCAGCCCGGCGCTCACAGCAGCCAAGAGGTGGGAGCCACGCAGGAGTCCCGGGTAGATGGCAGACGGAGAGGGGAGTGTCCACGTAACAGAAGCATGGCCACGCGAGTGCGGACGGCCGCAGACACCATGCTGAGGGAATGCACCAGACACAAGGCAAAAAAGGCAGGACTCCTATCCCACCAGGTCCAGGAGCCATCAAACCACCGACCCAGAGGCGCGGGTGGGGCTGGAGATGTACATGGGGGCCCGTGTTTCCAACTGACAGGACGGTAAGGCTCTGGAGCCCCATGCGCAGGAGGGGGCGCAGGGACAGGAAAGTACTTAACACCCCTGCACACCGAGGCCCGTCACAGTGGGGGTGCCCAGCCGGCGCAATCAGTGAGCCTCCGACTCTGTCTCAGCTCAGGTCCTGATCTGGTCCAGGATCGGACCGGCCTCAGACAACCTGCTCTGGTTTGAAGTCTCTGCTTCCTCTCTCCCTCTGCCTCTCCCCATGCTCGTGCCCCCGCCTGCAAGTACGTGTAGGCGTGCTCTCTCCCCCACCAAATAATCTTAATCTAAAAAAATTTTTAAAAATAATTTTAATTAAAATTTTTAAAAAATCAATTAAAAATTAAAAATTATCATTTAAAATGATAACTTTAAAAAAAATTTTGGTTTAACCCCCAAAACCAGGTGGGCCTCTGCCCCAGAGATGGGTGCAGCCACCCAGCCCACTCCTCAGCAGCCCTCTGCTAGCCGCACGCCCACCCAGGGGGCCCTCTCCAAACAAGGCCAAATTCCTGAAAGACCCCCCCCCCCCCCCCACACACACACCCCAGCCAATTCTGTCCTGGCTTACAGCAAGTTCTGAAAGGTCCTGTCCGCCATGAAGCCTTCCAGGGCTGAGCAAGCCGCTTCTGCTCTGAGGTCACCCGCGGGGCTGAGAGGGCACGCACTCAGGTTGCAGCTTAGCTGCCA
This sequence comes from Mustela nigripes, assembly GCF_022355385.1. Lineage (NCBI taxonomy): Eukaryota > Metazoa > Chordata > Mammalia > Carnivora > Mustelidae > Mustela > Mustela nigripes. Next base: position 546,458 of record NC_081567.1, read on the forward strand.
GGACGGGCCCCCCAGGCCAGAGTCAGACCCCCAGGGCCTGGTTCCAGAAACATGCTGGGAGCAGCCTAGCCTCCACACAGCCGTCCCAAACCGTCTGTCTGGGCAGAAACCGGCATCTCCTCACCCAGCCGCCCGTGTGTCCGAGGCCCACGTGCTCCCAGATTGGCTTTACCTGGTGCTTCCACGTGACTCATGCCCAGGTGACATGCATCAAAGGACCACAAGGTCATCACCCACACCAAAACCCAACTGAAGATGTGAGAGCCCCCAAGTCCTCCAGGAACATCGGACCTGAGGCTCAAGGGAAAGACTGTCATTTGTCCTGACGAGGTAGGCAGCCTGGGGGACGTGCCGAGCTGCCCCTTTCGACCCCCAAGATGGAGACCCAACCCAGGCCTTGCAGAGGAAGGGACCCATACACACCCAGTCCCCCAGGCCTGTCACGAGAACCACTTCTCTGGGAGGCTGTTACCTGGGTCCCATGCTCAAAGGTGGGGGCAGCCCACTACTGGAGCAGGTCCTGTGAGGGCCGTGGGGACACCCTCAACCCCAAGGCTGCCTCCCTCCTGGAAGCCCTCACAGAGCCAGATGGCCAGGCCTGCCCAAATCTCCTGCAAAACCCTCCAGGCCTGGTGTTTATAGGTGGCCCAGGCCTGGCCTGCTGGCCCACAGTCCAGGGTCCCTGTGCCCCTGCCCCCAGCAATGCCGGGCTCCTGACTGGCTATGGTGAGGCAGGGTAGCCCTGAGCCAGTCCGGGTCCCCACAGAATGGCCCCTAGCCACCCTTCTGGGCCGCGGCAGGCACAGAACCTGGACAGACCAGGCGGCTTCATCCAAGCAACGGAGACTGTGGGCGTGCATTCCATGGGGTCACAAGGGAGGGTGCAGGGCAGCAAACCTCGCGCCCAACACCACTGGAGCAGAGGGGAGGCCAAGAAGGGGGGAAGAGCTATAACACCAAGACACCTGCTCTGCCTTTGTAGCCCCACGTCCCCCAAGGTGGCTCAAGTTTCCAAGGCCTCAGTTTCCCCAGCTGTGAAATGGGGGAGATCGCCAGCATCTTGCCTGCTCCACAGGGCTGCCAGACAGATAAGGCAAGACACTGGTGTCATGGGCCAATTCTTAAAAACCAGAGGCTTGGCCCAATGCCAGGGAAAGCTGGACTTGTAAGAACAGACCACTCCAGGGCCCAGCGTGCCTGCCTTGGAGCAGTGCCCTCTGGCTGAGTGGGTGAGCTGGGCATGGCAGTGCTTGCTGTGAGGGGCGGGGTCCCTGCAGGGCCCAAGAGGCCAGGAAGCCCCCTGTCCCACCTGCCAGGCTGGACCCACCCACCCACCGAGGTCACTGGAGAGAGGCTCTGGCTCCAAAGGCGCAGCTCCTGAGCAGTGTAACTCAGAAGGAGAGTGACAGGGCCAGCTTTCCAGCCCGTGACCCCCTCTCCCCTCCCCACCCCCGCCACAGGCTGAGAGCTCAACGTGCCGGTGACCTCTCCCTGGTGCGTCCCTTTTTCCAAAACAAGTGAAAGTTCAGGTCTGGAGGAGGGAGGCAGGGAGAGAGTGAGCCAAGCCAGCCAGCTGGCAGGAGCAGAGCACAACGGCCCCTGGCACCATCAGGGTGGGCCCTGCAGCTTCCCGGCTCAGGAGGCTGGGGGAGAGGCCACTGCAGCTTGCCTGGCTTCCAGAGAAGATTGTCGGCGGCTCTGGGACACTCAAGCTCCTGGTGTAGCCTCTCTTGGCAACACCGCAGCTGACCAGCGGATTCCCAGGACCCGGGGCTGCCAAAGACCACCCCCCAGCCCAGTGGGTAGGCAACAGAGGAGCGCGGGCCACTGGGTCCCTTCTGGAGTACCCAGAGGCTGCGTGTCTCCAATTGCTGTCTCAGGACAAATGCAGCCCCTGCCCCTGGGGGACGTAAGCTAGGTGTGTTCTGAGAAGTGTTCTGTGTTCTGAGCTGGGAGCCCCCAGTGGGGTGTGCAATGTCCCCCTGAATGCCTGGGGGGAACAGCCCCTGAGCAGGGCTGCCCTCCTCCTGGGGGCAGCGGGAGCAGGTGTAGCCCTAGGGGCTGTTCCTTCCCCAACCTTCCCCTCACAAGGACCAGGGGCTGCTGCTGATGGCTCACAAACAGGGTTCTGTCAGCCTGGAAGCACAGCCTGTCCTTTTCCTGTCAATCCCAGGACAAATCGCCCTGGGAAGGGAGAGGAAGCTCCTCAGGCCTCTGGCACCTTGGAAATCACCCCAGAGCAGGGCCACCCAGGAGCAAAGTCCAGGAGATGCCTGATGGGAGGATGGCGCAGGTGAACGAAGAGCCTGTTACAGGCAGGATGGCCCTGGTGCCCCACCTGAACTGGCCACCTGCCCAGAGCAGCCAGTTGCCAGGGTGGGGACAGGAGAGCCCTCACCCGCGGGCCTTCCTCCCCCAGTCCTCTGCTCAGGGCATGTGCAAAAGGGTGGACCCAGGTGGGGGGCCATGACGTCACCTCCAGGTGGCGGGGAGCCAGGTGGACCCCCACACCCACACCCACACCCACACACATAAGCCGGGGGGCCGCTTGCCCTTTCTCTCTCTGCAGACACCCGCCCGGCCCGATTTCCTCTTTCTCTGCGGAGCGGAGGTTTCGCAACGCCGCGGCGGTCCGCGGGTGACAGCGAGACACGCGGGTGGGGGGGAAGGGGGGAGGGGAGGCAACACAGCCGCAGGCCCCGGGGCCGCTGGGAGGCGACGTCCGGCTCCATGCAGGTGCACCCCAGGCCCGCGCCCCCGGCCACGCAGGCGCCGCAGCTCTCCTCCCAGTCCTCAGGGCGGGCATCCAGGCCGGCACCCACCCCGGGCCGCACCCATCCCGGCCCCGCACCCACCCCGACCAGCGCCTCACAGGGGCGCACGCGCCCCCCTCCGCATCCCCCCGGCCCCTCGGCTAGCCCGGCCCCGCACCCACGCGGACCGGCCGCGACCCCGGAGGAACCCGCCCGGCCGCACCTACCCGGGGCGCCGCAGTCGGCGCATCTCGTGTTCCCCGGCCGCTGCAGCAGCTCCAGGACGGCCCTCCGCCGCTCCTTGGCCATGGCCGCGACGCCGCCCGCCCGAGATGCCGGGCCGGGACCCGGAGCGTCCGCCCTGCCGCGCTAGGGCCCCACGCAGGCTGCCCGCCGCCCGCGGCCCTGCGCCATCCTGGGCGGCTTCAGCCCGCGCGCCGGTTCCGCATTCCTGCCGCCGGGCCCGGCTCCGCCGCCGCCGCCGCTGGTGTCTCCGCCGCGGCCGCTGAGCGTGTGCCGGCGCGGGGCCCGGGGCGCACCGCGCGTTCTGGCCGGCACGGCCCGCGGGCGGCCCCCAGCGGCGCGGGCGGGCGGGCGGCCTCCTTCCGCGCCCAACCCGTCCCCCAGCCCGCGCGCCTCGGGACCAGCCCGGCGGGCTCCCCGCTGCCCACCCCCATCTGAGCACAGCGCCACCAGCTCCACCAGAGGGGGCCTGAGCAGGCCCAGGTGGGCTCCTCCTTGAGCTCCTGGGGGTGGGGAGCAACACCTGGACACCTACTGTGTGCCAATCAGGCCGGCGGTAGGCCCACGGGCTGAGGGAAGGGGTGCCTGCTCACACCATCCCTGCCCCAGGGAGGAGATGGCCAACAGGCCCCAGCGGCCACAGGAGGGACACCACAGTGGGGTCCCCATGCCAGGAATAAAGGCCCACCATGTCAAGAGGCAGGGACCCAGGAGTGAGAGAGAGGAGAGAGACAGAGGGGACAGGTAATGGGTGTCCCTTCCTCTGCCTGCCTCTGCACTTTCCCGAATTCTTTCCATTTTCTTAAATTATGGATCCAATGATCCACACGATTGAAATAAGCATCCCATCAAAGGATTACAGTTTCTCTCTATCCCCATCCCAGGCAATTCCAAGCCAAGCTCTGTGAACCACCCTCTGCCTCCTTCCAGAACGGTCCTCACCTGTGAGAACACCAGGGGAGTCTCCAATCCTTCTGACCTGCCACTGGGGTTTTTGGGTGTTTTTTGTTTTGGTTTGGTTTTTTGGTTAATTTTCACTTAATAAGACCTTACATATCTTCCAAGTCCATACATACAGACCTCCTTCTCTTTCAGTGACTGCGTTCTACTCAGCTGACCCGTGACGTGTGCACCCGGCCACGGGCAGAGGAGCATTTAGGGTGTTTTCAGTGGGTCAGGGTCACAGCCACACGACCCCCCCCCCTCGCCCACCGCCAGTATCTCCATGACTGTTAGAGTGGATTCTCATCACAAAGGAGCCCTCCGGAACACGGGGAAAGGCGCTGCCATCGGCAGCAGCCCTGCCACTTGTCCGTGGTGGGGCCGCAGCAGCCTTGTCCCGCCAGGTGCCTGCTCCCCGGGCCGCAGTCACCTCGGGGAACACAGAGCTTCCGGGCCTCGTCCATCTGGCCAGCAGAATGCGGCACGCTGCTCTGCCCTGCTAAGTCAGCGGGGCTGTGGTGCGCTGTGCTCAGCTGGCCACACGTCTCTCTCTGCCATCAGACTGGAGCCTTCTGAGCAAAGACAGACGGCATTTTCTCCTCTGGGCCCCTGTGCCCGGCTCGGAGCCTGCCACCCAGCATACATGAGGAGAACGTTGCTTAACAAAGATGTTAATGACAAGTTACAGCTACTAACTAGTTAACTAGGCATCAGATTAAAGCCCTCAATGGACTTTCTCATTTAACTCCCATTTTATGGGGAAACTGAGGTACGGAGCAATCCAATCAGTGGCCCAAAGCCACACATGGGTTCCACATGTTGGGACTGGGGTAAACGCAGAACCAGAAAAAGAGACACACACTGGGAAGGCTGCCCAGTGAGGGCAGAGAGGAGCATGGACCCGTAGAGGGGCCGCAGAGAGGTCTCGGGGAAGAGCAGGTGTGGCCCCGGCTTCCTGCAGGAGGGAACCACATGAGCAGACGGCCACAGCCTGCCCAGGGTGGGTCCTCTGCCATCTCTGTCTTCCCTTCTGACTGAGGAGGTGATGACATCCCCGGGGGGTGGGGGCAGGGGGTGAGAAAAGAGAAGTCAGGATGTGAAACCAGAATCCCCAAAGGAGGCAAGAGCCGGAGCTACAGCCCCTGTCCTGGGCTTCCCGGCAAGGGGGTGGCACCCACAGGATCCAGACGGTGACAACACAGCCTGGGCTGGGCCAGAACCAGACTGGGGCCGGCGTTTGGAGACACGGGGTCGGCATGGGCTCCCTGACTGCCCCTGCCCACCTGCCCCACAACCCCTGCTCCCTCTGCCAGCTGTTCCTCGTTTTGCAAGGCTGAGACAAAGGCCCCTGAATCCCAGTTACTCAATCATCTTCTGGGCCTGGGAGGGGGGCCCAGCGAGACCTGGTGCCCGCCTGCCCAGGAGCACTGAGCCATACAAAACAGACGCTGAGCTCCTGTTGGGCTGGGTCTGCCTGCTCCTGTGCCCACAGCACAGCTAGTCGGCCGGTAAGGTGAGACCAGGGCCCTGGCCCTGAGCCAGCAGGGCAGCGCCTTGGCACTAGCAGGGGCAGGTTCTCCCAGGGAAGGAGCAGAGTGAACAGAGGCTTCCGGGAATCAAGGCCAGCCCTGGGCCTCTTGGCGGGGATGAACCCTGCCCTCAGCCTGCCAGAGAAGCCATTTTCCAAAGGTCGATGATGGGGGCACTGCTAGGCTCCCCACCCTGCTGATACACACAGGTTGTTGCCACCTCCTCCTTGAAGCCCTCCCCAACCATCCAGGCAGAAAACCCCAGATGAGGAAAGAGACCCCAAACCAGTGTCAGGACTTTGTCCATGGAACCCAGAGCTCCCAGCCCAGCATTTTGAGATATTCAGGCCCAGAGCTCATGTTCTAACACCCCCTTGACAAGAATATAAAAGAAAACCACCTCTCAACCAATTTCTTTCTATAAACTAGGTGTTTTCACTCTACCAACCAGATTTCCAAGATCTCCAAAGCAGGCACCGATATGAACACCGGGGATCTCCCAGCAAGCCTTCTGGATGCGACTGGCTTCACAGCAGCAGAATGGCACCTGGTCTCTGTCCAGCCTCTCCCATGTTTCCAGTCCTAGACAGGATGCTGCTGAGGCGGCTGGAAGCAGAGGGAGCCTGGTCCTTGCTGGCTTGCAGCTCAGAGGAGTGAGGTGCGCTGGGAAGCTGCCGGGATGCTCTGGGCTCCCAACTCAGGCCTTGTCATCGAGACCCGCATTGGAGAACTGGCCTTGTCAGTGGGCACTGGACAGAGACCCTGTGGCCCAGCCAGGGAGACATGACAGAGAACCAAAGGCTCCCGGAGGCGAAGGGGGCACAGGGATGCTTTGAGAGCAGGGCATCTGGCCAAGGCACCTCCAGGCAGCCAGTGAGGTTTGCTCTGGGGCTAAAGGGCGGGCCAGGTGCAGAGGTCAGAGAGGCCAGGAGGGCCCCTGAGGTGCCCAGGGGGCAGTAACCCTGAAATGAAGGGTCCTGGAGGACAGTGCTCCCCACCCAGGGCCAGAAGTGTCTCCACAGTGCATTACTGCGTTTGCTGGCTTATGCTGGGGTTAATTGCCGCCCAACCCCTATCCCTGGGAGGGTGAATGTGGCCTTCTCTGGGGACAGGGTCTTTGCAAGGGAGCAAGTCAAGTCAAGGTCATGGGGTGGGCCCTGCTCCATGACTGTGTCCTTATAAAAGGGACCCCGCATGTTCTCCCCGCATGTTTGTTTGGACACAAACAAACATGCAGGGAGAATGCCATGTGACGGACGAAGGGGTGGGGAGAGATGTGTCTGTAGCCAAGGAACCACACCGGGCTCAGGGACTCTGGCCTGGGCCAGCCCCGCCCTCAGCGCCTCCAGGAGGCACCGTCATTGACCTGGAACTGGGAGGGAACAAAGGTCTGCAGTTCAAAGCCTCACAAGCAAAGGAACACAGTTTGACCTTGGTTTTCTCAGCTGCTTTTGTACAACAAAGTCAGGAAACTGACAGCTGGCTGGTGGCTACCTGGGCTGCCACGGCTGCCCACTACGTGGGGACCCCCGGCCTCTCTTCCCTCCCTCTGCCTCCTGCCAACAGTGGGGAGGGTCCAGGCTGTCTGAAGCAATCTAACTTGGGGTGAGATAAGAACAAAGGGGCTGGGGGTCCCCAGGCTTTAGAGACCCCAGGCCCAGTCTGGACACATTTTCTTCCCCTTGAAGCCAAAACAAATCCAGGATGCTCCCTCCATACAGCCAGCCTCCTTGGGGCCCCCAGCTTCCCACCTACAACACTGGCCTGCAACCCATCCCAGGGTTGTGCCTTCCTGTGGGACCCCCTCTTGGTCCCACCTCTTCGTCCTCCCTCCAGCGGCTGATGGGGAAGGGTAGGCCTCGAGAAGGGCCAGGGGCAGCAGGTGTCTGTGTGCCCCAGCCTGGCTAGAGGCCCCCTAGGGCAGGCCCTGCCTCCAAAGAGGAGAAAGAGATCTGCCATCACCTGCATTAGCTGGAGGGGGCAGGGAAGGCGAGCCAGTATTGGTGAACAGGGGTCGGCAGGGCTTCCCAGGGTGAGTGTGAGCCAGCTACAGGAAGGCATTTCAGGCCGACGAGCACGGGGGCCTGGGGCTTTAGGGGAAGTGCTGGAGGGTCTCAAGGCCAGACACAGTTCAGGGGGGCTGACCCCTGTGCCGAGGGTGTGGGGAGTAGGGAGAGCAACTCTATGTCTGCCCTTGGGGATCCATGTGAAGGTGTCTGAGAAAGGCAGGCCTGAGACCGACGAACCCAGGGAGACAGCTGTGCTCATCTGGGTGTGGAGGACATGCACGTGGGGAAAGGTGGACTCAGGACTCTGTGGCCCATGGGAGGCCCTGGGGATGGTGGCATCACCAAAGCTCACGGACCATCAGGGGGATCGTGGGCACAGAAGCAGAGGGCTGGAGACAGGGACTGGAGCCCCCAGAGTGTGGGGGGACTGAGCTGGGGAAAGGAGCCCAAGTGACCCGGCCACAGGGAGGGCCATGCAGAAGGCAGGGGAGAGCTCTCAGGAAAGGTGTGAGGCAGGACAGTGGGGAAGCTGTGGAGTAGACAGCAGGTGGAGAGGAGCAAAGCTCAGACAAGGAAGCAGCAAGAGGCCTGGGTACTTCCGGTGTCCACTGTCCCCAAGAAGTGGCCCCTTTCCTTGGACACCAGAAGCCCTGAGAGGTGCTGGCCACCAGCCGCCTGTGTCTGCTAACCCTTCTTCTGCCCAGACACCTACTGTCTCCGGATTCTGGAGGAAATTCTGTAAAGCAGGTGGGGTTGGCACACCTGCCCAGGACAGGGGAGGGGACACACCCAGGCTGAGGGAGGTGGCCAGCATGAAGGCCAATCCCAGCCATCCCTGGCCCCACCTGGCCCCAGGCACACAGGAGGAACTGGGCAAGTGTATGTGGTCTTTGGTTGACATGGCACCATCTTTCTGGGCACCTGGGCCCTTCCTTCTCCAGGACAAGGTGGTAGCCTCAGCCCTTCAAAACTATTCACTGAGCACCTGCTCCATGCACAGCCCTCAGCAGTTTGGAGAGGCCGGCCAGCCAGTAGGGGAGGAAACAGGAACCCCCGGCTGCCAGCACAGACATGTCCACACCATGCTAGCATCCACCTGGCACACCTGGTACAGGCCCTGCAGGTATAGGCCCTCTTAGCCCTGACCCTGGCATGATAGGGGGGCAGACCCCAGTCTCCGTCCCCCTGCAGACACAGCACCTCGGAGCTCAGAGGCTGGGCAGCCAGAAGCTCCCAGAGCAGAGCAGGAACCAGGACCAGGCCGGGAACCCTCCCAGGGCCTCACACCACCCACCTCTGGCCCTCTCCAGGCATGGCGGCCACATCCTAGTGCCTTTACCCTCTGTCCTCCATGGGCCTGCTCCATGCCAGACCCCTGGGGGACCCTTGCTTCGGCAGTGGGCCCGAGGGGCAGCTGTGGGGAAAACCCCCAATAGAACCCCCAGGATGGGGAGGCCCAGGGACTTATGCATGATGCCCAGTGAGCCAGTCCCCGAGGGTGGAGGCTGCAAGCAGACCACTGAATGTACACAGCCACATGCCAGACCACGAGGGACAGCTTCCTGGTGTGGCTGGGGACAGTTCCCATTCTGAAGCCCGCCTTGCCCCAAGCAACTCCTGCAGCCCCACCCTCAGGAGAAAGGCTCACTGGTTTCCTTACCCAGAGAAACACAAAAAAAAACAGAAGAAAGATGACCTGAGCGGCTTGGAACTTCTCGCAGAAGAAGGGCTGAGATGCGGGGCACCCTGCTGCCCTACAGCCAGAGGCGTAGTGGTCACAGCCCCGCAAGGCTGGGGGAGCAGGTCCCGGCCACTGATGCTCTCCACATCCTTGTTGGGAGTGGCACTGGCCCAGAAACCCCCTTGGAAGCTGGGGGGTCCACAGGGGAGCCCCTCAGATGATGTGGGGTGGGAGCTGTGGTTTGCTTCACCAGCGTTGGGGCAACTGAACACATGTTTTGCTTGGTCTTTCAAAGACCAATGGCATAAGGAAGGGGCAGAGGGGCAGGAGGCTCTCCGGCCAGGAGAGTGCTGGCAAGGGTGTGGGCCCCGCGCTGTGCCCAAGGCCTCTCTGGCAGCCACCCCGATAGGGCCAGGGCAGGCCCAGCATGCAAGGTCCTCTGGGGCTGGTGGCCTCATGCAGCCATTTCAGCACGCAGTGTGGGGAGAAGGGTGAGACCCACTAGAGGCCACAGGGCTTGCTCACGTTCCCCGACGCTGTCCCCCTCCAGCAACAACACTCAGCAGTGCATCTTAAGTTCCTGTGCAAAGTGATGCAAAAGAACTCCACAAATCCACTTAGAACGCTTACAAGTCAATAATAAACCAGGCAAGTGACTGAGCGAAGCCACAAGAAAGGGATCTGAGGGACGCCTGGGTGGCTCAGTTGGTTGAGCGGCTGCCTTCGGCTCAGGTCATGATCCCAGCGTCCTGGGATCGAGTCCCACATCGGGCTCCTTGCTTGGCAGGGAGCCTGCTTCTCCCTCTGCCTCTAGCCTGCCACTCTGTCTGCCTGTGCTTGCGCTCTATATCTCTCTCTAAAAAAAAAAAAAAAATCTTTAAAATTAAAAAAAAAAAAAAAAAAAAAGAAAAAGAAAGGGATCTGAGCAGACATTTCTCAAAGGAAGACTACGAAGGCCAGGGTGCACGGGAGACGGTCGGTACCACCAGCACTCGGAGAGCTGCAAATTGAACCACTACCGTCCGACTCCCCCTGAAACACACATGCGCGCACGCACACATGCACACATTTTACACGCATGCATATACATGCTCACACGTACGCACGTGGACAGCTGCAGCTCGGTACCAGGAAAAAGAGCGGCGGGGTTGTGGGGCCTTGAACTCTCATCCTCTGGGGATAGGGGATGGAAAACGCACAGCCGCTGTGTGAACATTCCGCTGGGTCCCCCGGCAGCTCAACAGTGTTCCCAAGTGACCTGGAAAGTGCCCCATCAGGTACAGACCCCACCAAAATGCAAACACACTGACACAGTAACTTGCATGTGGATGTTCACGTTGTTCACAGCAGCCAAAGGTGGACGCAGTCCCAGTGTCGCCCACACAGCAGAGCAGCCCTGAGCCACAGAGAAGCGAGGCACCAACACACACCACAGTCTGGTGATCCCTGAAAGGTGATCCTCAGGGCGCCTGGGAGGCTCAGTCAGTTGAGCATCTGACCCCTGGTTTCAGTTCAGGTTATGACCTCAGGGTCGTGGGATCGGGCCCCACTTCCGGCTCTACGCTGAGCATAGGGTCTCCTTGGTAATTGTCTCTCTCCCTTTCCCTCTGCCCCTCTCCTGGCTCGTGCACCCTCTCTAAATAAATAGATGCTTTAAAAAACACTCAATACTCAGTGAAATAAACCGGTCACAAAAGGACACATGTATGATTCTACTTATGTGACACCTATCTATAACTCTCAAACATGAAAGGGTTTTCCCTTGTGTTCCAGTGAGAACAGAACGGCTCTCCATGTTTCTTGTGTCTGACATTGTGGCCCCTGCGCTGAGTGGGCTGAATGAAGGGGTCCTGCCTCCCACCCCTCAGCAGCCCCACACAGGACTAATATCACACCCCTTAGAGGATGGGGAGACTGAGGTGGGAGGCACGGGGTCACGCACCTTAAAGGCTTCTCTCCAGGACCAGATCACAGGCCTAAGGACAGGGTCGAGCACAAGGGACATCCAACAAGAAGCCTTGCAGCCTCACGAAGCACAGGAAGGAAGGTGTGAAAGTACGTCACAGTTTATCAGTGCCACACACTGAGCCCATCTGCCATGAACAGAGTATATGAACCTATACATCATGACAGGCCTCAGACCAGGCATTTGAGAGAGGACTTGCATTTCTCAAAGGAGGTCCCTGGCTTATCCCCCATCCGTCCATCCATTCTTCCATCTACCCATCCACTCATCTGTACACTGGATCTATCATCCATCTATCATCTATCTCTATCATCTATTCATCCATGCACCCACCTATCCGACCATTACCTATCATCCATCCATCGTCCATCTTCAGTCTATCATCTACCTATCCATCCACCTATCCCGCCATTATCTATCTGCCCATCCACTCACCTATTCATCTACCCATCCATTCACCCACCCTCCCATTATCTATCCATCCGTCATCTATATACTATCCACCCATCCACCCGTCCACCTATTCATCTATCCCTCTACCCATCCGTCCACCTACCCATACATTATCCATCCATCATCTATCATCCATCTTTCCATTGTCTATCCATTATTTAGTTATCTACCCATCCATCCACCCACCTATCCATTATTTATCCATCCATCATTTATTCATCCATCTACCTTCTATCCATTCATCCACCCACCTATCCATTATCAATCAACCCATCCATCCACCCACCCACCCACCCATCCATCCATCATCTTCCCATCCACCCACCCACCCATCCATCCATCCTCTACCCATCGATCCACCCATCCATCCATCATCTAACCACCCAACCATCTATTCATCCACCCATCCATCCATCGTCTATCTACCCATCATCAATCTATCATCTATCCATCCACCCACCTATCCATCATCTACTTATCCATTACCTATCTACCCATAATCAATCATCTACCCATCCATCATCTATTTATCCACCCATCTATCCTCTCCCCATTCATTCATCTGTCCATCCATCTATCCACCCACCCTTCTATCTAACTCCTATCATTTACCCATCTATCCAACTACCAAGTCATCATCTGTCTTTCATCTATCCACCCATTCCTTCAAATCTACCTATCCATCCATCCATCGCCTATCCATCATCTACCTATCCACCCATGCATCTGTATCTACCCATCATCTACCCAGGATCTATCTACCCATCATCTATTTGTCCATCCTTCTATCCTCTAGCCACCCACCCATCCACCTATCCATCCACTGTCTATCCATCCATCATTTATCATCTATCTGCCTATCCATTCATCCACCCACCTATCCATTATCAATCAACCCATCCATCCACCCACCCACCCACCCATCCATCCATCATCTTCCCATCCACCCACCCACCCATCCATCCATCCTCTACCCATCGATCCACCCATCCATCCATCATCTAACCACCCAACCATCTATTCATCCACCCATCCATCCATCGTCTATCTACCCATCATCAATCTATCATCTATCCATCCACCCACCTATCCATCATCTACTTATCCATTACCTATCTACCCATAATCAATCATCTACCCATCCATCATCTATTTATCCACCCATCTATCCTCTCCCCATTCATTCATCTGTCCATCCATCTATCCACCCACCCTTCTATCTAACTCCTATCATTTACCCATCTATCCAACTACCAAGTCATCATCTGTCTTTCATCTATCCACCCATTCCTTCAAATCTACCTATCCATCCATCCATCGCCTATCCATCATCTACCTATCCACCCATGCATCTGTATCTACCCATCATCTACCCAGGATCTATCTACCCATCATCTATTTGTCCATCCTTCTATCCTCTAGCCACCCACCCATCCACCTATCCATCCACTGTCTATCCATCCATCATTTATCATCTATCTGCCTATCCATTCATCCA
>NC_081567.1:559541-699636 GCF_022355385.1 Mustela nigripes
TCCATCTATCTATTCAGCCAACATCTATCCATCCTTCTGTCATCCATCCATGTCTTCCCTCCTACACGGTCATCTATAATGTGATTGACATTGCTCCCACTTTCCACTGAGATGTGGGATCTATATTCTCACCTTAAATCTCAGTGGGGGTTGAGGCGCCTGGGTGGCTCAGTCAGGTGAGCTTCCAACTCTTGGTCTGGGCTCAGGTCATGACCTCAGGGCTGTAAGATGGACCCCCATGGCAGGCTCCATGCTCAGCATGGAGTCTGCTTGAGATTCTCCCCCCGCCCTTCTCCCTCTGCTCCTCCCTCAGGTGCTCACTCTCTCTTTCTCCCCCTCCCTCTCTAAATAAATATTTTTTAAAGATTTTATTTATTTGACAGATCACAAGTAGGCAGAAAGAGAGGGGGAAGTAGGCTCCCTGCTGAGCAGAGAGCCCCATGTGGGGCTTGATCCCAGGACCCTGGGATCATGATCTGAGCTGAAGGCAGAGGCTTAACCCACTGAGTCACCCAGGTGCCTCAACGAATAAAATCTTTAAAAAGTCTCAGTGGGGGTTGTGATTGCTCCAACCAGTGAAGGACGGCTGCAGACTTCTTGGGCTGGATCATAAAAGGATGTGACTTCCATTTGGTGCACATTCTGTGTTGCTCTCTTTCTACCCCAAACCCTAGGTCTCTCCTTGGGAGCCTGAGCTGCCAGGTACGAAGCCTGGCTCCCAGCCACCCCACTGCAGAGACCATGCAGAGAGAGCTCAGAGAGACGGTGTTGCCCCTGCCCATCCCTGATGACCTCCCTCATGTCCCAAGCTGAGGCCTCACAGCTCAAGTCCCGGCCATGCCCATGCAGTGAGTACCCTCAGATGCAGCAACCAGTCCCATATAATGCTGCAGTTTGAAGCTAAGTTTGAGGTGGCCTGCAGCCCAGAAAAGGCTAACTGGCACAGCGGTGGGAGAGAGGGAGAGACAGAGAGGAGCCTGGAGGAGCAGGGCCCACAAGGCTACGTACTTTGGCACCCCACAGCCCTGGGCAGACACCCACATCTAAGCACTCGGTCCCAGGGGCCGGGAGGCTCCTTGTTCATAGTGACCCTCTTGTCACCAGTGGCATCTTCTCTTGGGAGGGGGGCGGCTCCTGCCACCCCCAGATCTCATTTCTACCCCTTGTAGCCTCTACCCTTAGGCACAGTTTGTGGGTGCAGGCAGTGAACCCCTTGCCACCCATCACTGACTCCCTGTGGTGCCAGGCCCACACACCAGCTCTGTGCTGCCCTGACACGAACGGGGAAGTTGGCACAGGGGCGGTGGCGGCAGCTGAAGCCCCCCCTTATTTCTAAGCCCCCAACCCCCCAGCCTGGCCACTAAGTCAGGAAGACCTGGGGCCTGAGAGATACCCAGCCCTGGTCCTATCTGCAGTTCCTGGAGAACCTGGCAGAGTCCCCTCTAGGGAACCCTCGTCAAGCACTGCGGTGCCAGCACTGTCCAGCAGGGGCCGCCATGCCACCATATTCAGTCACGGAGATGCCACTGACCATTGCAAGTTAATGGGAAGGGAGAGTTGGCTTCCTCAGAGTGGTTGGCCCTCACCCCTGTCCCAAATTACTGGGCTTTTGTAATAAGGGTGGGGGGACATAGCCACCGGACCCCAAGGAACCAACCCTAAAAGCCCCAAAGTGGAAACCACACTAGCACCTTCAGAAAAGTCCATCCCTCAGCTCCAGGACATGCCTGGAGAAAAGATGCTCCCCTGGGGGTGTCCCTCACACCTGTCCAGGACCCGTTGTCCTTCCAACACTACCTGCCCACCACGAACCTCCTGGATCCCACACCTACAGTCCCCACTTCCATCCCTAGGTCTTGTTCCACCCCCAGCGCCCAAGAGAACCGTTTCCCCTTGCACCTTGGGGTACAGAGAAGCCGAGTGTCCCCCAGGCAGGGCTCTCCTCTGCTATTCAGCAGAACAGCAGGTAAAACCTACACCAGTAACGCAGCAGAGTCTAGGCCTGGGAGCTCCTGCTCCCCCATGTCATGGCCAGGGAAGCCCACCCTGCCGGAACACAGTGGTTAGGGTGCCAGGGTCAGCTCTGCAGGCACATCCCCTGCCTCGCACTCCCTGTGCGCCCCGGTAACTTCCTCTCCCACCTCCTTCCCCTCCAGTGACCTAGGCTGGATCTCACTTGCTGTTCAGCGCTCCCGTGTCAGCGTTCGCCGTGGGTGCTGTGGTCTAGACACCCTCTGTCCACCCAGGACTCCAGGTGCAGCTATAGCGGGGGGTGGGGGCTGCAGGCATGCGTCCCTCCTCTTGCTCCCCACCCTCTTGATGTGGGATCCCCAAGGGGACTCACTTGGAGTTCCTCAGAGCTCAGCGGCCTCTAACCCCAAACTCAGGGGAGGGAACAGAGGCCCACCCTAAGCGAAGAAGGTGCAGGATGTGTGCAAAGGCTTTGAAACAGTCATATGACTCTGGGATTTCATCGGAATGTGGGGAAGAGGCCGGCCCAAACCCCAAGACAGCCCAGAATTGGGGGGCAGCCTCACACTCAAGGTGCTCTCCTGCTCTCACCCCTGCACCTCCTCCCGGCCAGGGCTCAGCGGTAAATCCACAGCTTTCCGGAGATTCTGTTGGCTACCTTCTGAGTTGAAGAAGAAAAAGGGAAAATGATTAGAAACCGAGCAGACAGTGGGGCGCCTGCCCGGCTCAGTCAGTGGAGCGTGCAACTCTCAATCTCAGGGTCGTGAGTTCAAACCCCATGCTGGGGGTGGAGTTTACTTAAAAATCTAGAGATGTTTGCACAACTCTGTGAACTGTACTCTTTCCAAAGTGAATTTATGGCATGTGAATTATATCCCAATAAAAAGTCTAAAAAAAAGAAACTGGGCGCCTGGGTGGCTCCGTTGTTAAGCGTCTGCCTTTCGCTCAGGTCATGATCCTGGGGTCCTGGGATCCAGCCCCATATGAGGCTCCATGCTCAGCGGGGAGCCTGCTTCTCCCTGTGCCCCTCCCCCCAGCTCATGCTCCCTCTTTTCTCAAATAAATAGTATCTTTAAAAAAAAAGCTAACAAGCATGCACAAGCACTATTTCAGAGATAGGTCATTCTCCCGGTTTCTCCTGGTCTCGCAGATACCCTCAGCCCTGCTGGTGTGGCCTCGGGCTGTGTCCACACACCCAACTGCTCCCAGGACGACAGGCGCCTCCCACCCCCTCCCTGTAGGCTGCTCCCGGAGGGGACACAGGCCTGGCCTGGAAGAATCAGGGGAGTCCACCAGGAGGAGGAGGGAAGGCTCCACAGGAAGTGAGTGTGTAAGGGCCCGAGCCATTCCAACAGGGCTCCTAAGAAGTGGCTGGGCACGGCTCCCCGGCCCCCAGCCCACCCTGGGACTGGATGCCCCTGGTGACGAGCAGTCAGAGCCAGGAGGCCGGAGGCCAGGCTGTGATCCTATCCCTCTAGTCTGTCTCTAGCCTGGGTCGCATCTGAATCTGCATGGCCTCTCTGCAGACGGAGCTGCTGTTGGGTTCCAGGCCAGAACGGATGGCCAGCCAGGCACCAACCATGACCTGCTCATCCTCTGCGCATAGGCCACTGTGAATCTGATTCCACTCCTGCCAACTGGAGGCTGGTAATTTTACTCACGTCCACACAGTCATTTCTATGGCCTGATAAAAAGTTCTCTGACGTCTGTCTCTTGCAATAATAAAATCTCTGCTTTCTCGCCCATAAATAATCTTGCTGAAAGACTGAATCCAAACGGCTGGTGGCTGGAATGACAGGCACAGACAGCTCATTCTTTCCCAGTAAGACCGGCATGAAGCGAGCAGCACAGAGAGTAGCCCTCATTCAGAGAGGCTTGAGGGTCCCCGCCTCCAAAGGGGAGACCCAAGCAGACTGCCACAACCCTCCCTCAAAGAGCCCGCAAAGCCACCGTGAGCAGCTAACGGCCCCCGCCCCCAGCCACCCTCAGTGCTTTGCAGAACTGCATGCAGCCACAAAACCGGTGAGGTTCCACCAGGAAAAACCAACCAAGCTACTTACGGACAATGTAAAATCACAGTCACAGTGACTTACAGGTGATACAAAATAACCACACACAGTGAGTTCTTAAACGAACAATTTGTTTCTATAAAAATGATACACACGACTCTCTCAACCGTACGTGAATCGAGAACGTTTACTGCCCTGGATCCCATTTACTGCCCTGGATCCCAGACACGGCTCTCATATCCACAACATCACGAACTATCTAGAGAGGAACACGTGGCGGGAATGGGATCACGTCCTACTTGCAGTGGCTGGCTCCAACCGAATGCTGTTTACCAAGCACATATCCATTCTCCGTTGTCTGCCAAAGATTTCAGAAGAATATGGCCTTTAAACCCAGCCCTGAGAAAACTCAGTCTGTGGCAGGTTGCTGCGTTCACGAGGCAAAGCCTCACAGCCGTATGACAGCACGTCTTCTGGGCACGGGCACGCAGGAGCTGCTCCCGGTCCAGAGCTCGGACCCGAGCCCCATCCAGGCCCGATGCTTCTCTGTCCCCCTCACACCACGGCTAGTGTGGTTGGCAGAGTCCACATCAGTGTCCCTGGCTGACCCTGTGAATCGGACTTGCCAGGGGGTGATCAGGTTAAGGATGTTGGGCTGGCAGGGGACCCCGGATTATCTGGGTAGGCAGTGTCATCAGGAGGGTTCTGGTGAGGAGGCAGAGCATCAGAGTCAGGGACGAGATGGGAGGGACAGGTCAGGACAGAGAGGACGCTGTCCTGGACGATGGGTCCCGGGCTGAGGAAAACGGAGTGCCTCCAGAAGCTGGAAAGCCAGGAAGACGACTCCGGCCAGAGCCCCCGCAGAAATGCAGCCTCATGGGTCTGTTTATAAGATCGTAAATCTGTCCTGTTTACGCCACTGGCTCTGAGGTGACCTAAGTGAGCACAGGACGCTTCACGGAGAGGAGAGGCCGTCTTGCTCTTGACAGTGGGATAGCTGGCCAAAGGGAATCCGGGCGCTGCATCCGGAGCACGCCCCACCCCCCAGGGGCTAGAGGGAAGCAGACTAAGGGACTCCTCTGAGGGACGCCCAGGTTCCCTGGCCTATCTCCCGCGTGAGAACACTTGGAAAGCATTCTGGAAGGTGTCTCTGGGTCACTGAATACCGCTATTGACTTCCTGCGAAAAGTGTGCGGGCGCTTTACAGGAGCAGGGCCGAAGGAGCAGGCGCTTGGGTATGAACAGGACATCTGTGCCCTACATGCCGTTCGGCCAGCAACTCAGATGTGGAAAATCAAAGGTCACACTGGGAAGCCACTGCCCCTTTGTAAAGAGCTCAGCTGTCTGCCACAACTGGGGCTGCTTTCGGACCTCTCCTCCCACGCTTCCTCCCCCACTTGCCGAAACCATTTGTCACATCACCTGCTTCGAAGTCCACGGGATACATCTGACGAGAATTTACTCAACCACACACGCACAAAGTTCAACCACACAGTTTAATGCAAATAATTTTAGATTTCCAAAAATTTGCAAAAATAGGAGAGTTCATATCCAGCTTCCCCAAATGCCACCATAACATAATCATAGAAGAATCCCAGCATTCTGGTAACCGGGCTGCAGACTGCCTCGCCCCAGCAGCTGCCCGCCACTGTGCTTCCCGGCCCAGGACTTGTGTGGCAGTGCGTCCATCTCTCCGGAGCCCTCCTTTCTCTGGACCCTGATACCCATGAAGAGCACCGGTCTTCACTCTACAGAATGTGTCTAGTCTGGCATCTGCTCACTAGTGAAGTAGGAACACCGAGGAGAGCATCAGAGGGGGGCGCTAGCCATGGGTAGGCCACCGAGTGTGCACTGTCCTCTCTACCACACCCTGAAGGGAGGCCCCAGGACAGTCCCCAGGTTTGACACCACACTTGGCCCGACTCCGAACTCCCAGCCGGTTCTCGTCTCTACCCCTGCCTCTGTGCTGTGACTTTTGTCCCCAACCTGTCACTTTTGTGCTGGGCACCACCACCCACTGTCCCTCCCCTGCCCACAGCTTAACCCCATTAGTGATTTATATCAACATGGACTTGTGCAGAGTCACTGATTCTGAAGACTATAACCCAAAACAATATTCTGTTGTTCCAACTGACCTGGATGTAGCTCCCTGGGGGGGGCCTATATTCTTCCAACAAGCCCCCATCCTATTTCCAGCAATTCCTTGCTTTCTGCCACAAATGGTTAAGGCTCAGGTTGGATTTCCCACTCTGGCCCGGGCACAAGCTTTTCCTCTGGGAGCCTGCTTCCAGCCATCAGGAGGAGCGCTCCAGCCCGGGACAGGGAAAGGGTGAGCACCTGCTGCAGGGGTCACCACTCCAGGCCCCCAGGCATTCAGGGCTGGCAGGTGCACACAGATACACGCACACATTAAAGTACGTCTCTCTGTGCAGTAACCTTATCTGTGACACAAAAGGGACCCCTGAGGCCCCGGCTTTCCGTGCTCCCTAATTCTCTAGTCCTAAAACATTGGCTTTCAGAGCAGGCCAGACAACATAACAGTCTGATAATAACCGCAGCTGATGCTGGGTGCCCCACAGCCATGTCATCTCTGAGCAAAAAGAACAGAAATTTGGCTCAGAGTCAGGGCTTCACGACACGCCGGCCACCATCCTCCTTAGCGTCTGCTCTGTCCTTCCTCAATTTTGTGTTTGCACAAATGTGCAGACACTTCTAGCTTCCTTTCTTCCTTGTTAATGTCACTACAGATGCTTCTAGAGTCTGCCTTTCTTATATACAGCGTGCCTGTGGTAGGAGGCCAGCCCGTGTCAGTTCAGACTCCCTGCACGGCCCCCCAAAAGAGTCATGGTTCACCAAAAGATCGTACTTGTGGGCACCTGGGTCACTTCAGCATTCCATAATTATAAACAATACCACATAAACGACCTTGTGCGTATGTAATTCTAGACGGTTAGCAAACACAAACTAGTTTCATGGCTCAGTTTGGCGTTAATAGGCAAGGCACCTTAGCAACTGGACGCTAACATGAAAAAGTCTGTAGCACGATGACGGCGTAAGACAGAGCCCAAATACACGACGGTTACAAACAGCGGACAGGAGCAGGAGGAGCTAACCACTCATGGGTACATGGGGTGGAGTCAGAACCGTGGCAACGGCACCAAGTGCGGGAGGGACTTACTCCAGGAAGAGTCTAAGCCAAGAGGCACCCACCGCGGATGGGCTGAAATCAGAAGGACCTGAAGGCAGAGACTGGGACACGGCCACACCTCTACCACGCATGGCTGAGGAGAGGGGAATTTCGGGAGCCCAGGCATGGGTCATGGCTGGCAGTCCCTCTCAGGGCCACTGTCCAAGAGGGGATGTCTCCACCGTCTTCCATTAGCCACACTGGGACCAAAGCTGGCTGGCCAGGAGGCAGTGAGGGCAGCGCTGGGCCCAGACCCACACACGCAGCATTCTGCAGGGGAACAGAACCCTGGCCACGTAGCAAAGCTGCCTGGAAACCCTGGATGGGTTAGGGCACACATGAGGTTTAAGTGACTGCAGGCAATTCTGGGGCTAGCCCTGGAGGTGACACCGCAGGACCATACGGGTGTGCTTTCAAAGGGAGACGTTGGAGACCACCTGCATGTGGCGAGCTACGAGTGTCCCAACACTTCGTTTCTCAGTTACAATACACGGTCACTGTTATTGGTTTTATAAACACAATCTGTATAGGTCATAAATGAGCCTTTGGTTAAAAGGTACTTGGTATTCATTCAGGCACGACTGGAAACATCACTAAGTCAAATATGTCAAAGGCCAGACCCGCTCTCCTTCCCAGGTTCATGTTTTGTTTAGAAAAACAGGAAGTGAACTGGGGCCCAAAAGCACAAGGAAACCCTTTCTGCCTGGGAGTGGTTTCTGACAGCACCTCTATCTCCGTGGAGCCTGAAGCTGCGAGCACTCAGCACGCCAGCACCATGGAGTCACCGTGTCCCCCAGGCCACGTGTCCCCTTGCCAGGTGGGCATGACTCCACACTCCAACCTCCCACCTGTCACGGGTCTTCTTAGGAACTCTGCCACATGCAATGTAAAGATAAAACCTAACACTCTTGAGGGAAAATGAGATTTAAAAGTAATAGTTAAGTTTTCAAAACAACCTGGGAAACATTGGGATGAGCTCTTTATGTCAAGGAGGGCATTCTGGAACCTCTCCATCACAGGACCTGACCCTAGGCTGTCAGCTGACAAGGTCGCACAATGTGCTCCATCCCAGAAGGCCGGGCAGCCAGTGGTCTTTTTCCATCACGAGTTAGTTTTTGCTTCTGGTTTTCCATCAATCAAATCTCCAAATCCCAGCTTTTCCAGGGGCTCCTGTGCCATCAGCTGCCTACGAGAAGGGAAGAAAACGAAGAACACTGTCTGCACGGGCCTGTGCTTTCACTCCCATCCCGCCCAACCGGTGTCTGGGGGGCTGCCTGCAGGCAGGGACACCGCTGCATCTGGGTCACCGTCTGCGCCCTCCTCCTCCAGGCTGATTGATGCCTGCGCCTCTGGACCCCAGAGGGACAGCCGCTGGCAAACCAGTGCGCAGAGCTCCCCACGCACAGGGTGCAGCCAGGACCCAAAGGAAGTGGGCAGACCACCGTGAGGCTCCCCAAGGGAACAATAGGAGCAGACGCCTGACCTCCAGGTCCCTGTGAAGACACCCTGGACAAGGTGCGGACAGGCCAGGACAGACTTTTTTATCTGGTACAACTAACCCTGTACAACGCAGGAGTGAGGGACACCAACCACCCGTGCGGTCAAGGATCCATCCACAACTCTTGACTCCCCAAAAGCTTAAGGACCGACAACCTACCGCTAACCAGAAACCTTAGCTATAATGTAAGTGTATCCTAGCAAGACATAACCCAGAAAAAACAAAAGCGCTAATAAGAAAAACACAAGGAAGAAACATATTTCCAGGACTCTACTGCATTTATCGAAGAGTCTGCATGTAAGGAGAACTGCGCTGTCCATGGTCACCATGTGTTAGCTTTACTCATAGCTCAGGAACACCCAGATGCGTGGTGCATAAGCTCTGCCATCCTCTCGCTCCTGCCCCAGGCCCTGCATGGCCCCATAGCTGGCCAGCAGCCATGCCCTGCTCCCACCCCCTCCCTATGACCAGCCATTTGCTAGCCTCTCACCACGTCCACAGAAGTCAGGGCCATGAAGACGGAGATGCCCGGCACAGAGCCCCTGCTGAACTCAGTAGTCTCCCCAAGTCTGGCTTCCCGCCACCCATGCTCCAGGCAAAGGGAGGCCTAGCTTTCATTCTGTTTTGTTTTGGGGGTCACGGGTGGTGGGTCGACCCCAACTCTCAGAGGCATCTGTCCTGCCTGCTGGGGGTGGAAAGGGGGCAGCAGCATGTCCCCACAGGAACCACCGGGCTCAGCCAGCACAAACCCACCATCACTTCACACACTATGACCCGGCCCCCACCGCAGAGCCTGTGCACCCAGCCTCGTGCTCAGCCAGCATGCTGGGCACCACGGCCCGTCCAAGTCACCTGCTCAGACGACCCGCTTTCTGCAGGTTCTGCGGGGCCCCAGGGAGAGCAGGCCACGCTTCTGCAGAAACACAACGCCTTGCAGAGAGATGATCTCTAGCCAAACTTCACAAGGAGTGTCACTTATCCCTCAGGAAAATGTGCCCAGAACTGCAAACCTCAGTCCGTAGAATTTAATCTAGAGCACACTAAATCTTAGCATGGAACGCATGTGCCACTCCTAAACCCAAATGGGGAAAACAATGATAAATTTTCACCACATCTTATCAAAAGAGGGCATCTGGCCAATAGTTCTTAAAACTGAGGTCTCTCGCACTGTGATCAGCAGAGCAACGACCCCCCAGATGACACCCTTATTGCTGAAGCCTGTGTCACCCTCGGGCTCAGGCCACAGGTGGAAGTACAGTCACTAACTGGCTGATTCTGAAGTGAGGTGACCCAGGACTCAAACTCATCACGTGAACCCTTAAAATGACAGACAAGAAGCGAGGAAGGGTCAGAGATACCCCATGCCAGCTTCGAGAGGGCAGAGGGCTATAAGCCAAGGAGCATGGCCACGGGAACTCTGCCCTGGAGCCTCCAGAAGGAATGCAGCCTGTCCATGCCCTGACCGAGCCTGGCGACACCCATGTCCAACTACCCGCTACAGAAGGTGAGGTGGGCTGGTGGCACACGGGGGCGAGTGGTGCTCCTCCCGACATGCTTCGGGACAGGAAGGACCTGCGAGTTTAGCAGCACAAAGAAGTAATCAGGAAGGAAAACAACAGAAACCAAGTAAGACACAGATCAAGATATTCTTTCTACAAATCTAAATCTTCACAAAATCCAGCTCCTTGAAAAGGTCCTTAAAAACAACAAATAGAACATTTAGCAAGTTCTAAATCCCAAAGGATGACTTCAATGCCTCCTTTTAGCATAAGGGAAGACACTGAAGACAACATCCCACTTCCAGTCCAATCCTTTAGAGACTGAGGCAGCATTAAGCGCGTTATTTAGGGCAGCTGGATTTCTGGGAGGCCTGGCCTTCACGCCAACCTGCACTCTGGGAAGCGGCTGCGTGATCCCAGAGGCCCACCCCACGGCACA
This sequence comes from Mustela nigripes, assembly GCF_022355385.1. NCBI lineage: Eukaryota > Metazoa > Chordata > Mammalia > Carnivora > Mustelidae > Mustela > Mustela nigripes. The sequence continues at coordinate 570,145 of NC_081567.1, forward strand.
GGAATCAAACTGAAATAATTACAGAGCCTTGAGATCACAGATCATTCGTGTATTTGTTGTTGGTAACCCCAGACAGTTCTTCCCGTGAGAAAATATGGCCTGCAGCTACAACAGCTCACATACTTCCACATCTGGCTACAAAAGGCTGAGGTCTCAAGAGACAACTTTACTTATTTATTTTTTTAAAAGATTTATTTATCTGTTTGTCAGAGAGAGAGAGACAAAGGCAGACAGAGGGAGAAGCAGGCTCCCCGCTGAGCAAGGAGCCTGATGTGGAACTCAATCCCAGGACCCTGGGATCATGACCTGACCCAAAGGCAGCCACTTAACCCCCTGAGCCGCCCAGGTGTCCCAAGAGGCAGCTTTAAAAACTTGTTGTGGTGCAGTTTTTTTTATAAAGATGCACAGAGATACAAGAACAGGTAAGATTTCAGCACAAAAGGGAAAAAGGGTGCCTGGGTGGCTCAGTGGGTTAAGCCTCTGCCTTTGGCTCGGGTCATGATCTCAGGGTCCTGGGATCGAGCCCCACATCAGGCTCCCTGCTCAGTGGGGAGCCTGCTTCTCCCCCTCTTTCTGCCTGCCTCTCTGCCTACTTGTGATATCTCTCTCTCTGTCAAATAATAAATAAAATCTTTAAAAAGAAAAAAGGAAAAGGAAAAAAAGAGGTTTGTAAAATGCAAGAGAAGCAAATGTGCAGAATCTCAATACTGAATCTGGGTGGCCATAGACTTTCATTAAAAACCATCTGAGGCGTGCCTGGGTGGCTCAGGTGGTTAAGCCTCTGCCTTCGGCTCAGGTCATGGTCTCAGGGTCCTGGGATCGAGCTCCCTGCTGAGCAGGGAGCCTGCATCCCTCTCTCACTCCATCTGCCTCTCTGCCTACTTGTGATTTCTGTCTCTGTGTTAAATAAATAAAATATTTAAAAAAACAACAAAAAAAAAAATCTGAAAGTCTTAGGCCGAAATCACTGACCAAGTCAGAAACACACATGCACTCTTTACATTTATCTTAATGTTGCCTGACCAGCCAAGGAAGCCACCTGAAATAATGGAACCCACAGAGTAGCCAGCTGCCTCCCTCCGTCCCCAACAACCTCAGCAGGCCTCAGGGGAGGCCAGTCTCCAGCTGTGTTGAGCAAGGCATGGACACATGGAGAGCAGGCAGCTCACTTCCTGGGTCAGATTCGGAGAGAAGACAGGGCCCTTCTGCTGGTCCTTCACCTGGCAAGCCAGGAGCTTCTCTGGGGACCCAGGCAGCCCAACTCCGGAACAGCTCCCAGCAGGGGCAGCAACCTGTGTGTGCTGGGTCCTCTGGCCCGAACAGAGATGATTAATGCAAGCCTCAGAGAGGTGGATTACCTGCTCACACCCTCACGCTGACAGAGACCAACTTCAGACTGTCTTCAAATGTAGTAGCTCCAAGAAAAAATTTACTTAGTTCCCATCTTTAAAAGATGTGTTAATTTAAAAGACAGTAATGTGAACACATGATCCCAGGATTGTGCTACTTAAAGATGGTAAGAACTGGACTCAGGGGGATCTGCTGTCAAATCTAAGCCCTTGTGAGCCTGAACGACTCCAGAGACAGAGTGAGGGCCTTACATGTCTACAGAAAGCCCTCCACAAACCTGTGGGCCTGAGAAACAAGAGATTTTGCCCTGAGGCCAATGTCTGAGTTTGTTATGGGAAAGTGGAAATGGGGCTCCAACTGGATTGGTTTATGTCAACCTATCTTCACACAAAGCTGAGTGAACGAAGGGCTAACGAAGGGCTTAAAAATCAAATAAAAGTTCCCACTCCCACATAATTATATGTTACCTGCCTTTCCCCACTAAGGACTAGAACAGTTCTTAAATAAAATCTTAACAGATCATAGTTACAAACCTTTGTTTTATTTAAAAGTGAGCTCTGGTGAATTCTGATCAAGACAGAACAAATCCTTCATCTTTCATCATTTCTGAAATGGCCTATTGTCTCCCCTGTCACATTTTAAGCACAGCTGAGACTACACCGAACAACATTTTTATGATCTGAGAATGTGAAAGAAAAAACTGTGTACCCACAACCTTCAAATCTTTTGGCTCAGTCAGCATTTTCATGAGGGACGGTTCTGAAACCTTAACGACAGGTCAGCAGCTCCCAAATCTGTAAAGAAAATACTCTGAGGAATGCTGTCAGGTATGACGCTGTCACTCACGGAAATGTACCCAGGGCTGCTGCACAACTTCTGGGACCATTTAATCTGGCGGGCCTCAATCCCAGGGACAAGCAATTCTACCATTGTGAAAGGCCCGAGCCTCAATGAGCCCTGCTGCAATGAGCTGCCAGGGAAGAAATGCTCCGGGAGCCGAGGAAGCTTCCAGAAGTCACACATGTCACCAGGTACTTGCCTCTCCATTCTGCATTCTAAATAGGCTTTTGACTCCTTTCTGCACAAAGCGTTTTCGAATTTATTGTCGCGGAGACACTTCATGAACTTCTCTTTGAAGCTTCTGCATTCACCTGGAACGAGAAGGAAAACAGCATCTCCTCTTCAAGCAAAACTGTCAGGCCACGCGGGACACGCCGGAAGGCGGCCACCTGGAGCTCCCGCGGAGCGGTTTCCCCCTCGGGGCGTGTCTGGAACGTTCCACAGGAAAACGTGGGTGTCGACAACACAGTGCGTCACCCGCTCTCTGCGCTCCGGCCTCCACCGAGGGACCCCGCGAACCCGGACGCCGGCCCCACACCGGAGGCGCTCAACAGTGCGTGCCCGGACGCGGAGGGTCTGCCCCACGCCCCCTCCCACCAGCCGCTCGGCGCCGGCCCGTCCCGCCCGCGCGGGGCTCGGTTTCCCCACCTGCGCCGTGGGGCTGCGCGGCGCCACCGGACACTCAGGACCCACGGCCCGCCGCGCCCGCCGCTCACCGAAGTGATCTAGAGGGAAGCTGCCCTTGTCCGGGGGCCGCGGCTGGAAGCTCTTGGACCCAAAATTCATCGCCGTCGACATGTTGGCGAGCCTCAGAGTGCGACGCGCTCGGTACGCAGGACGGCGGGCCGAGCGCCGAGCAGGCCCCGCGGGAGAGCCGAGCAAGTCGAGCTGAGAGCGGGCGCGGGCGGCAGGCCCCACCCCCGTGTCCCGCCCCTACGTCTCAAGCCACGCCCCCGCCTCGAAGGCCCCTCCCCGCCGCTGGGACCAGTCCCCGGGCCGCGACAGGCCCCGCCCCGCCTCGCAGGCCCCACCCCTTACAGATAGGGCTCCGCCCCCACGCCAGAGGCCCCGCCCCAGCCGGGCTCAGAAAGGCCCTGATCTGGCGGCTTTGCCCAGTCTTTGGCAGTCTCCTTCTGTCGGACGTTCGCCGAGACACACTGGTAGAGGCCAGCCGTCATCTTATGACGAGGTGACGGAAGTCCAGAGAGGCTCCGCTGTTAGCTCAAAGACACATAGCTTGAGCCCGCAGGAAGCCCAGAGCAGGTGCGCTGGCAGGGTCCCAGCAGGCTATGCGGCCCCTCTGCATCCCCAGGGGTCCGCAGGGCCTACCTGCTGAGCAGGAAGGAGCGAGGGCCACTACGACACAGCGTCCCACACCGGGCAGCTCCAGCAACAGAAGTGTGATTGCTCTGGGCTCTGGAGGCCCGACGTCTGAGACGGACATGTTGGTCGGGCTGGCTCCTCCTGAAGGCTCTGAGGACACCCGGTTTCAGGCTGCGCCCCAGCTGCGCCTGGTCATCGGCAGTCCGAGGACTCTTCAGCGCCTGCGCACACCCGGTCTCTACATTCACCCTCCCGTGCCGGCCCCCCTACTCCGTGTGTCTGTGTCCATATGTCCTCTGCTTGCAAGGACACCAGCCAGATTGGGTGGGCGCACCCTAACGACTTCATGGTGACTAATTACATCTGCAAGGGCGCTATTTCCAAAAAAGGTCACCTAAGGTGATGGGGGTTAGGTCTTCAGCTATGCATTCATGGGGGGCAAGGGGGGCGGCTCCACCTATAAGGAACTCTAAGAGCATCAGGAATAGTTAGGGTTCTGACGGTCACTTATTACTATTATCACAGCAACAAGAACAACAACAACAAAAGGGCTCCGTGGAGACCCCAGCTTTCCATGCAGAGCCTCCTCCCAGCCCCGTTCCCCGGGGCAACCACCCCTCCTTCCAAAAATGGGACTCTGGATTTCATCTGGGGGGAGGAAGAGAATCACTGCCCTCCCAGCGCACCTGTGCTCTGTGAACCTGCATCCCTGCCACCCCAATGCCAACCACGTACTGGGCCCTAGAACTGGGCTCACCAGCTCCCTGCCTCCCCCCACCCCCAGTTCCTGACATGGTCCAGCACTGTGCCTCCTTCTACTGTCAGGACTAGGAGCACTTTCTGTAACTCAGGGGCCTTGCAGAATAGTGCCTGCCCCCTCCTCAAAGTCTCCGGAAGGCCTCCAGCTCCCTCCCAGCATGCCTGCCCCTCTGCGGTGTCCACCACTGGGTCTCTGTGCCTGAGGCTGCATTCAGCTGTGTGTCCAGGGCCAGCATGGAGCTGACCCTGATGCTGCCAGGGCTGGTGGGGGTCCACAGGGAAAGCCCATTGCCATTGTTGAGAACTTGGTCAGCCTAGTGTTCTGGGGCCACTAAAAACTACAAAAGGAAAACTGCACCTTGATCTTGTCAAATAAATGACCGTTTTAGGCAGCTGGAACCAGGGGCCACATACTGGGTTATTCATTAATATGTTTCCAGAGCAGTGAACAAAAGACACTTTTATTACCCAGCAAATAGCACTTTTCCACTTGACTAGATCATACCACTCAGCAGTAAAGAGGACAGCCCTGCCCCCCAAGGTTGCCTGCAGCCTCTCTGTCCAGCAGCCCTGAGGGACCAATGAAGCATTGGAGGCCTGCTGACCCAGAAGTGACAGACAGCTTTTAATAGACACGTCTGTACCTGGCAAATGATTACTGCTTTATATGAGATGTTTGGCTGGGAGAGGACAGGATTTCCATCTGTGGTGCTCAGATACAAGAAGTGGGGGAAGAACTGATGTTTCTGGAAACCCTCTTCAGTGTCAAGCTGTTGGCATGAGGCCTCTGGAACAGTGCTGGGCATACAGCAGAATTCAGTTAGTTCAGCATTTGGAGGATGAACCCGGTTAGGCAGGGGTACTTAGCCCTCACCTCTCATGGAGAGAACCATGTCCAAAGGGACGCAGCCAGTGTACAAGCTACCCAGCACCGTGTAACAAACATCCCCAGCTCAGTGGTGTAAAACAGAGACCACTGGCTCTGCCAAGAACTTGCAGCGTGGGCCAGCCTTGGTGGAGATGACCTGACCGGCATCAGTTGGGGGCACTCAACCTCAGGCTGAGATACTCCGGCTTGAAGACAGCCCCTAGATCGAATCTTGCCTGAAACGAGACATCGCAGATCTTTCCACTTTGATAATTCTGCTGCAAAAGTCTATTTTTCAAAAGGTTGAAAACGTGGTTCTCAGAGAAATAGAAGCTGCACATGTGTTAGTTTCATTTAACGCTCAGGATGGAGGAGTTTGGCCAGATGGCAAAGCTGGTTCTGCGAAGGGCGCCCAACCCCAACACAGCCACAGCTGGTCGGAGGAACAGTAAGGCTGCCGGAGTCGTGTTGCTAAACTGGACCTACAACAGGTTAATAGCTCACAGGGCAATAAACCGTGACCTTTGGTATTATCTTTTCTGCCAGACAGAAATGATTTGCATTTTTACAGGAAAAACAATCATTTGCAGCTTTTCTGTTTCCTACATGTGAATGTCTGGCTTGAGGGCAGGAACATGTTCTCTCCCACCAGCGAGGCCAGAGGGCTGAACCTGGGGCAGGCAGGGCCATGCTCTCTCTGGGGGCGCTTGGGGAGGGGCATCCTTCCTGCCTCGTCCAACTCCTGGTGGCCCCACCTTCCTTGCTTGGGGCCATACCCTCCCTCTCGAACTCTAAGTTCCCCTGAATTTCTCTGTGTCTGTGTCCTCTACTTTGCTACCTTTTATAAGGACATCCGTCACTGGACTTAGGGCTACCCTAATCCTAATCTAAACTTGATTACCTCTCCAAAGACTCCATTTCCAAATATGGGCCCATTCTGGTGTTGTAGGGAGACATGAATTGGGGAGGAGGGAGGCCATTCCACCCAGTACAACACTCCAGCCATTTTGGGGTTATTGTCCCCCTACAAAGAGTCCCACATGGCACAGAAAGGTTGGGTGCGGAAGCCATGAGACATGAAAGAAAGTCCCCATAGGTGGTTGGAGCTCAGAAGGTGTGGGCAGGGCCCCAATGTTCAGGAGTCTCAAGTTTGTAAGATGATCTTTATGCTGAGAAAATTATTGAGCTGCCCTTGACTGGAGGGGTGAGCAGAGACGAGAGGGGGCAGAGTGGAAGCCCAGCGGACCCTGACCCAGCATCAGCATGGGGAGGGGTGGGGAGCCAATGAGGCAAGGGCCCTTCAGATGCCCTTCACGGGGGTGGTGGTGGGGAGATCCAGGCTGCCCATGGGACAATAGTATGATGCCCCACCAGGCCCGGAGGGAACATTGGCCAGCATCTAATGAGGGGCAGCCCCTAGGCTCAGGGATTCTGGTGCTGGGAACCTATATTACCCAGTGTATCCCTTGCAACTGGGCACGCAGGTATTTTGAGTGGAATGTTTTCAACTGAGACAGAATGGCAGAGAGGAGACGAGGCACCCGTCCGGGGTCTGATCCGGCCACATGGTCACTGAAAGAATAAAAGGCAATTGAACAAAGGGAGGGAGACAAGGGAGGAGGAGACTCAGGGCAGACGGGATGCTCACGGTCTGGTATGTGGCAAAGGCTCTGCGGCTGCGCGCGTACGAGAACTCGTCCAACGGCGCCCTTGGACACCAGCTGTGTGAATACAGTTACAAACACAGCAAAAGCAGGCACACGCAGATGCCAAGAGCCTCTGGGAGGACGCATGAGTGAGGCGGGGGCGCCTAGCGGGGAGGGGGCTCACTTCACAGACGACCCCTGGTGGACTCTGGAGCCCCAGCGGGGTGTGTGTCCGTTGTCTGTCTGAACGGATGAACAGCCACACGTATGCCTCCAGCCGAGAAAGCCTGTTGGGTGCTGTGGGGCGTGGACAGGTGGCACCCATGAAAGATGCGCTCAGCGGTCTGTGCACACAAGGCAAGGGTCTCCAGGTGAGACCACTGTGGGCCATGGTGGGTGAGGCCAGAGCGGTAGGCCCGGTCCTCCCCGAGAGCCCGCAGGGAGCCAGCCTGCCCACACCTCAGTGCAGACTTCTGGTCCCGCCCATGGGTGTATTTCTGGAGTTTCAGAGGCCCAGCTGTGGTTCTTGGTTTGGCTGCAGCCTCAGGACTCACACCGGGGTGAGGGGTGGGGCCGCCAGGGACCTGCGCAGGACCCCTCCCCAGTGCTGGGGGGCAGGGTCCAGCCAGGGGGGCAGCAGTCCTTTCTAGAAGTTGCCGAGGAAGGGACCTGTGGGAGGGACACTTGTTGTTGCTTCAGTTTTGGGCCCAGGAGGGGAAGGGCCCTGGATGAGCAGTTGGAGGAGAGGTGGCCTGGGGGTGGCGGGAAGGGGGCTTCCCAAGGCCTGGCCAGCACCATCAGTGTCAATGAGGTCTATAGCATCGAGACCCCAGGACCAGAGACACACAGAAGAGGCCACACCCTTGGGGAGGAGGGACCCTGAGCCCGTCCCCAGGGTACAAGGGCCGAATCTGAGGGCAGATGGGACAGGTGCTCCCCGCCTCTGTCTTCCACAGACTCTTCTAGAACCTGCCCCTCTGTGTACAGTTCCCCTCCCCTTGGGCCTGGGGCAGCCTCAGGGCCCCTCTGAGGTGACTCAAAAGCTAGGTCACAGGTCATAGGTTACAGGCTGTGGCCTCTAACCCTTTAATGAGGGTTTCTTGAAGCTTGAAAACCCAAGTTCATCAAATTTGTTCCCGAGGTCAGAGTCCAGTACGGCTCTCCCTGCCACCCTGGGGCAGCCCGGCCAGCCCCCGGGACCCCCCACAAGGCCCTCGCTCTGGCTCACCTCCACGGCCTCCTTCCCTTCTGGGTCTGTGATTCCACTGGGCCCCACCAACAATCCAAGACAGTCCCAACTTTAGGGTCAGCTGATGAGCAAATTCAGTTTCACCTTCTATCTAAAGTTTCCAGGAATCATTACTCCTGGTTCCCAAGCGGGAATCGGTGGGGGGGATGGGACTGTTTCTATATTGGTCGTGGGGGTGGTCACATGACTGCAGGAGTTGGTGAGAACTTGCAGAACCGTACCTTGAAAGGGCTGGACTTGAACAAGCATAAACTCTACCTGCATTTACAGGAAAGGACTCCTGCCAGGTGGGTTCCCTGAGGCCCCAAGCTGAGGCCTGTCTGCAGAGAGGTGGGGCAGCGTGGCTCCGCAGAACCACCAGCTAGGGAGGTGGGGACAACCCGCTGGGTCTCACTGCTTCATCTTTCTAGGACCTGGATGTGGAAGAACCCTCCCCACTCATGGTACCTGGAGAGATTCTTGGCCAAGCTGCTAGTTCCCCATTCAGGATTGGCAGCTGCAGCCCTGAGAAGCTCCAGGTGCCTGGTTGGCCTCACCTGGGCCTGGCCCATGGGACAGAGCTCTCCTGGCGCATGGGGTGTGTGTGGGGGGGCATGTTCCCGTGGTCACACACAGCTGGCTCCATCCACATGAAATCCCAGGAAATACCAGGAGGGTCGGGAAGCCCAGAGGGTAGGGTCAGGAACCTAATCCGATGACTCTGGTTCTCAAGTCTGCGCCCCTCACCACCACACTCCTACCCCGTGGGGTGGGATGCCCACAGAGCGCGTGCTGGGTGCTGTGGGGGGCCCCCCACCCTGATCCCCCTCACCGCCAGTGCACCCAGAGGCTGGGGGGTGCTGTGAGCCACTCAAACCCGGGTCCCACTTCCTCTCTTGAGAAATGGGGGTGACCCCCCGCCTCCCAGCAGTTGGGAGTACCTCAAGGGTCTTGCAGGTAAAACACCAGGAACTGGCTGAGCCCAACCAGTTCTGGAAAAATCCCCTCCACCCATGCAGCTGCACCCTGCAGGGACCCACCTGTTCTGCAGCCACCCAGGCCGGGGCACTGAGATGTGGGCCTCACGCCCAGTGTGGCTCACAGGCACCCAGGCCTCACCGACCTGAAGGAGGAGGAAGAACTGACCCTCAAACCTCACCCCAGGGACCCCGAGTCCCTCCCCATAGCGCGCTGGGCCACACTGCACCGTCCCTCCTCTCACGGCTGTCCACCCAGCACCTCACTTGCTGCTGCTCTGGGCTCTGCACAGCCTGTTCGCTTGGCCGGAACGCCCTTCCACCTTGTGACTCGAATGCTCAGCAGCAATGCCCAAGGTGTTTTCAGTGGCAAAGCCCCTGCCACGTGGGTCTCTGTCACGGGGCTGGGGGGCCCTTTCTGGACCCCAGACCACCCATTTCTGCAGCCCTAGCTACGGGCGGAGCCTAGCACACACAGGAGCTAAATAAATGCTGGCAGAATTAATTCAGTGGACTTTACTGGGCCGCAAGGATCCACAGCCCACACACCTCGTAGCGGCCTTGGTACCTGGCACTCAGCCCAAATGACCTGGAGACACAGCTGTTAGAGAGCCGTCCTCTCTCGTCACGGCCGCCAGCCATGCAACGGGACAGTCTGCCCGCAAGACAGTGAGCACCCCGTCACAGGAGGTGTGCAAGTAGAGGCTGGAAAGGGGTGGCGGCCGTCAGGCTGCTTTGGCTCTGAGCTTTGTGGAGGGGCACGGACGGCATACCCCGGAGATGGGCCCCACAGCGAGGGGCCCCACGTGGGGACAGGGTTCCCACTACCTCATGTCGGGGCAGGTGGCGCGGAGCAGGCCTAGCCACTTCTGATGCCAGCAGCCCTCCCGCCCCTCACAGCTCCTTTCCACGGGGCGCCTCCTCCTCTCCCAGTCGGGGCACCGGGGGTGAGGAGACTGGAGTGTGACACAGACAGACGGGGGGCTCGTAAACCCAGCCGCCACCCCCTGCCTCGCCCTGCACTGGCCAGGGCCTCCCGCTCCAGGTGACCACACTCACAAAGCCATCAGGGAGCAGGCTGTCACTCAGGGCAAGCTCGCCGTCGGACGCTGCAGGCGACCCTGAGGGCCCTGCGATGGGAGGCATTTGCTGTGCGGAACCTCTTGGCTCATCCCCCACCCCCCCGGGTCTCCACGGACCTTCTACCCCACAGGTCCTTCTGAGGGAGGCTCAGAACTCCCCTCAGAGCTGGGCCTGTATCCCAAGGCCCCATGAGCTCCGGTTTTCATGGGGAGACTGAGGCAGAGGCAGAGGCCTGCGGGAGGGGCAGACTGGACCCTGTGGTGTGTTCTCTCCAGCAGGCAAGGGACAAAGACGCCCCCAGGACAAGGTCTAGATGCCCACCCCCCAGATAGCTCCTGGCCCCCTGCCACAGATGTGACCCCACATTCCACACACGTCTGTCACTTTAAGCTGCCTGACTGTCCCCTGTAAACTGCTCGGTCCACATTCTCGGGGTGGGGGGGTGAGGCGCTGGCACGCCCTCCCAGCAGCCTATAAGGCACAGGGTGGGGAGCTGGGGCCCCGCCGCCTGCCGTCCTCATGGCCCTGCTGCTCCTGGGGATCCTGCTGCTGCTTCTGGGGCTCTGGGGGCTGCTGCGAACCTGCACCCGCACCCCCTCCCCAGCCCCTCGATGGCCCCCTGGGCCACGCCCACTCCCACTCATTGGAAACCTGCACTTGCTGCGTATGTCACAGCAGGACCGGTCACTGATGGAGGTAGGGTACGCGGGTCCTGGGTAGCCCAGCCCCATCTCAGGGGAAGCTGAGCATGTGCTCCAGGACCCCTTTGGGGGTAGTTCTGTGTCCCAGCCTGGTGCTCACCTGGCAGGGACACAAGAGGCCCAAGTGCCCACCCTGCCTTGTAGAAGAGAAAGACATCCCACTTAAATGGCCAGATGGGCCATTTAAGGAGCAGGGCGTCAGGAGTGTCAGGTCAGGTGGGCTTCCTGGAGGAGGAAGCACTTGATGAGCACCTACAGAAGAGCCCAGATTGGGGGCAGGGGAGGGGAGGAGGCAGGTGCTCCCGGGAGTAGTACCATGCAGCAGAGGGCCCTCGTGGAAAGGAACCTGGATGAGCGCACAGGTGTGCCTGGGGCGTAGGGAGCGCCTGTTCGGTGTGGCTGCTCCCAGCCTGGGCTGGAGGCTAGACTGTGGGCAGGCTGCCTTGCCCTGCAGCCAGGAACCACTGGCCCAGCAGGTAAAGCAGAGGTACAGGCCTGGCCCCCCACCGCAACCATGGCTCCCACCACCACTCCACCCTCCTTCCCCAGAAGCACTGCTGATTCCTGGTGCCCCCCCACCCCCAGCCCTGCATGTGGGTGGAGAGGAAAGGATTGCAGCCTTGGCCCCTCAGGGAAGCTGCTGCAGGAAGCACCCGGGGCATCAGGGTTCTTAGGCTGTGCCTGGTGTCTGGCCTGGGGGCCACTGCCCTGCGTGTGGGGAGTGGAGTGGGTGTGGACAGGAAGGGCAGGTCTGGCTTTGTCCCTCGCTTCATGTGATGGACAGCAGTTCACTTCGTGCCTCCGGGCCTCGGTGTCCCCATGTGTAAAGGCACAGAAGGGGAATGGGCACACACGGAGGCATCAGATGTTAGACTACGTGTTGCCACGTAGTCTGGTTCTGTGCCTCCAGACTGGGCGGGAGGGCTCGCAGGAGGTCTGGACACCCCTTGCTCCTGTCTGTCTGGGCTTCAATGCTGGGGGGTGTTGGAGTGGGGACAGACCCTCTGCTCCCTGTGAGGACCCCTGGGCTTCTAGCACAGACCACCCTGCAGACAGCTGCTCTCACTGCCTGCTTTCTCGTCTTTGGGTTCCAAGGAGACCTCTCTGCTGTTTCCCTGGAAAAGAAAACCATGATGGAGACACCCAGCACCAGCGGCAGCACTCCCTGTCTTCCAGGAATGGATGGGGAGGGGGCTCAGTGGGGTCCAGCAGGTTACTGCCCCCGGGGACCAGCTCCTGCTTTGGGCTCCCAGGCCTTTGCTTGTGCACACCTGCGGTGGGTCCAGTTTCTACAGACCCTGCCTGTGCCAGCCCTGCCTCCAAATCTGCCGTGTTCACCCTGCGTGGGCACAGCCTGGGGGTGCTCATGGGGGCCTGGGGGCAGGGCTGCTGGCTCATTCCTGCCTGTCCCCACCAGCTCTCCGAACGGTACGGGCCAGTGTTCACTGTCCACTTGGGGCGCCAGAAGACGGTGGTGCTGGCTGGCTACGAGGCTGTGAGGGAGGCCCTGGTGGGCACCGGGCCGCAGCTGGCTGATCGGCCCCCCATCGCCATCTTCCAGCTCATCCAGGGTGGTGGGGGTAGGTGTGCGGCGCGGGCAGGGAATGGGCAGAGGACTGCTGAGCATAGGAGTCCCTGGACCCCAGCGTTGGGCGGGGGGGGTCTGCCTCTCCAAGCAGCAGGAGAGTGTGCCCAGCGTGGCTCCTGGGGAGGGACATAGTGTCCCTATGGCCGGGGACCATGACACACCATGAGTGGGCGTGGCTCACCAAGGCCAGCTCCTGGGGGAAGAGGCTCAGGTGTGGGGCTGAGGCCCCAGCCAGGTCCCCCGACCTTGCTCCCTGCCTGCATCACCCGGGGTTGCTCATGGGCGACTTGTCTGGCCTGCAGGCATCTTCTTCTCATCCGGGGCACGCTGGAGGGCTGCCCGCCAGTTCACTGTGCGCACCCTCCACAGCCTGGGTGTGGGGAGGGGGCCCGTAGCCAGCAAGGTCCTGCAGGAGCTGAGGTGCCTCATGGGGGAGCTGGACGGCTACAGAGGTGAGTGGGGGCCAGGGAACCCCCCTCTGGGGGTCCCCTCACCCCTGAGGCCCGTCTCCCTCCCACTCCAGGCCAGCCCTTTCCCCTGGCTCTGCTGGGCTGGGCCCCCTCCAACATCACGTTCGCGCTGCTCTTTGGCCGGCGGTTTGAATACCAGGATCCTGTGTTCGTGTCCCTGTTGAGCCTTATCGATGAGGTCATGGTCCTCCTGGGGACCCCCAGCCTGCAGGTGAGAGGTGGCTGCTCCTGGTCTCAGAGTAGGGGGTGGTCTCTGCCCGAGAGAGGTGAGCTGCCACCTTGCTAAAACAGCACCTTGTCCTGTTTCTGACACCCACTGGTCATGTGACCCCAGGCCAGTCCTCTGTGCCCTCTGGGCTATGAGGGTGTAGAGCAGGAGTCCCCATCTGCCCCCTCCCACACCTGACCATTGGCCCAGATGCACCTGCTCCGAGGTAGGGATGGGGACTGAGTGTCTCTTCCCTGGATATGGGGCTCGATGTCCCCTTGCCCCCCAGCCCTCGAACCCAGGGACACTCCACCCAACGTGGGTCCTTCACAGTGTCACAGGAGTGATGCAAACAGGCCCTGCCCATTTTCAGAACCCCTGGGAGCAGGCATATTTCTTTTTCAAAGTGTGAAACGTTGGCCTTCGTGACCGTTTCCGCGATAGGTCACTGAGCACATGTCTCTGGTCGCGGTGCGTGTATTTATAGACCCGCGGTCATGTGCGTGAGGCAGGGGCTGGCCAGAGTCTCCAGTCCTCACTCTCCTGTCCTAGGGGCCTCTGACAGCCTCTGGACGGGAGGACCTGACCTCCTTGCCGGGACGGCCAGTCCCAGGAGAACGGAGCCGTGGGCTCGGAGTAGAATGTTCCTCATCACAGAGGCGCCCTGTGTAATCCATCCAGGGATCACTAATGCTCTAGGGGACATCCAGCGGTCACAGTGCACCAGGAGAGCCACGGACATCTGCGTGCCGGGCATGTGCTGGTCCCTCAGACAACCTGGTCACAGCGGGGTCTGCTGAAGCTCTTCAGTTTGCCAATTCTTCTTTGTTTTAATGACTTCAATGAGCGGCACCCCCCGCCCCCACAATCCTGTTGGCTCTGGTGGACAGAGATGGGCATGATCATAGCTGTCTGCAGGCGCGAAACCAGCACCTGTCCTGCGGCACCCCCTTCCTGACCTGGGAGGGTTTTTTGGAAGCCTCTGGGCTGCTAATCCCACCAGGAAGGCCAGGCTCCTACCCTACCCCCCAACCCCACACAGAGCCAGCGACCTCTTGTGGCCACTGGCAGCACCTATCTAGCACTTCTGCCTGGAGTCTGGGGCAGCACCTGGTGACCTGGACAGGTGAACACACCTGCGGGGTTTGTGGGGCCCGCACCCTGACCCCACCTGCTTTCTTGCTCTCTGCCTTCAGCTATTCAACATCTACCCCTGGCTCGGGGCCCTCCTCCGGCTGCACCAGCCTGTCCTGCAGAAGATAGAGGAGGTCCGCTCTATCCTGAGGACCCTGCTGGAGGGGCGGCAGCCCCCCAAGCCCAGGGGAGGCCCTGTGAAGAGCTACATGGACGCCTTGATTCAGCAGGGCCAGGTGTGGGCAGACCCACCCTACCGCCTAAGAGGCCTGGGGCATCTGGGAGGCCCCCCGGAGAAGTGGGATTGGGGAGGGGGTCCATGCTGGTCCTGCACCACCTCCTCCATCTCCAAGCTGAGGGCCCCTCGGTCTCCCCATCTGTGAAATGGGGCATTTGTAGTGCCTGCCTCCAGGTGCGGCTGCAAGGATGTAGGGAGCCCAGAACGTGGCAGGTGCTCAGCAGACTCGGCTCTGCTTTCCTGCCAAGGTTCTGTTTTATGCTCCTTTCTTGAGCCCAGAGCTGGGTCCGGGGTGGATGGTCCATGGAGCCCAGCCTCCAGCTGAGTCCCATCCAACTCACCTCTGCAGGGGAAAGAGCCCCAAGGCCTGTTTGCCGAGGCCAACATGGTGGCCTGTGCCCTGGACATGGTCATGGCCGGTACAGAGACCACGTCAGCCACGCTGCAGTGGGCTGCCCTCCTGATGGGCAAGCACCCGAGTGTGCAAGGTGAGCTCCCAGCCTGTCTTCCCAGGACACGGCCACCTGCGGGGTGGGTGGGGGTCCGTCAAGGCCCAGAGATGCTGGCCCTACCTCTCACCCGCAGGCCGGGTGCAGGCAGAGCTGGACCGTGTGCTGGGGCCCGGGCGGCTCCCCCGGCTGGAGGACCAGCGGTCCCTGCCCTATACCAATGCTGTGCTGCATGAGGTCCAGCGGTTCATCACCCTCTTGCCCCATGTGCCGCGGTGCACGGTGGCTGACACCCAGCTGGGCAGCTACCTGCTCCCCAAGGTGGGCATGCCCCTCCCGGACCCTGATGGGTGGGCAGGGCCCTCCCGCCCCCTTCCTTCCCTCCTCCTTTCTACTCTGGGTCAGGGTGAGCCCAACTGGGAATCTCGAAGACCAGGCTGGCCTCCTGGGGGGACCGTCTCCCTTGGTGCACACCCCTGTGGGGAGGGGTGCGGGCCCCATCCACCTGCTGCCTGCCCACAGGGCACGCCTGTGATCCCCCTGCTGAGCTCGGTGCTCCTGGACGAGATGCAGTGGGAGACACCCCGCCAGTTCAACCCAGGCCATTTCCTGGATGCTAAGGGGCGCTTTGTGAAGCGGGCCGCTTTCCTGCCTTTCTCTGCAGGTACCCACAGCCCTCACAGGTGGGGACAGCACAGGGCCCCTCAACCCCAGGAAACTCGGAAGGTCAGGGTCAAGCCTGCTGGGCCTCCTGCTGCCCACAGCCTCTCTGTCCCCCGAGCTGGCCATGTCCCAGTTACTGCAGACCTTGCTCTCAGATCGCCCCCGCTCCAGCCCTCCCTTGCCCTCCCGGAGCTTCCCCTCTCCCTCCGCTCCAGGAAACTGGCCGGGCTCCCTGGCACAGCCCTGTGAAGGGCAGGCCTGGAGCCCATACCCTGTACCTTGGTTTCCTCTGCAGGCCGCCGCGTCTGCGTGGGGGAGAGCCTGGCCAGGTCGGAGCTGTTCCTGCTCTTTGCCGGCCTCCTCCACAGATACCGCCTGCTGCCCCCGCCCGGCCTCAGCCCCACTGCCCTGGACACCACGCCTGCCCCGGCCTTCACCATGCGGCCGCCAGCCCAGGCCCTCTGTGTGGTGCCCAGGTCCGGAGGCTCTTACCCAGGAGACCAGCTCTGACCCAGGTCCCAGCCTGGGGTGCTCTGTGGAGGACGGATGCAGGACAAATAAAGGATGGACAGGCGGAAAGCCCCTCCTGGGCTGATCCTCTTCTTTCGGGGGCTCGGCCCCCTTCCAGCTCCCCTTGCCCAGAGGCATCTCTAGCCCTTCTCCTCCAGTCTTCCAGGGCAGCTGGGGCCCCCTCCCTGCCCTGAGCTCCCCGCTCTCCGCCCTCTGCCCCCAGACCCCTTGGGCATCAGCATTGCCTCTATCTGCACCCAGGCCCCCACCTGTACTTCAGGGTGCCCTCACAACCCAGGGGTGAAGCACCCCCTCTCGACACACCAATGCATGCCTCCTTGGGTTCCCTGTGTCCTCCTCTCCCCACGCCCCCTCCATGCTGCCCCCGTCCAGTTCTCCACAGGGCCAGCATTGGCCAGGCACCCACCAGGCACAGGGGTGCCCCTGGCAGCTGGGGTGTGAGAGACATCCACCCAGAGGCCAGCCCGAGCCCCGTGCTCCCAGCACACTCAGTCTGTGCTGTGCCAGGCCCTGGGCCGCTGGGTCCCCTGCAGACCCCACCCTGTTCCTGCAGCTCCTGGGGGGCCACGTCCAGGAGGTGTTCTGTCCGTGGGGCCAGGACCAAGCGAGGGACAGCTGCCACCAGAGGATCAGGGACCCTGCAGGGGTGACAGCAGAGCCTGAGCAGGAAGGATGAGCAGGAGTTTGCAGGGAGGACACTGGGGGCCCCTCATGTTGGACCCCATCAACCTCACATGACCCTGAAGCAAGTGGGGACACAGATCCCAAGGCCCAGCTTCTGTTCTTCCCCACGCCCAAGATGTACCAAGCCCCCCAGGAGAGGGCCTCTGGGCAGGGGGCTGTTGCTGACTGGGCCCAGAGACGCCAGGTCGGGGTGCATTGCGGGGTCCTCCCCAGCATGGGCCGCCATAGGCCACCCCAGCACCAACACACTTCCCGTTATCTGGTATCCTGTCTTGTATCTGGCAACCCGTTGGTGGCCTAGGAGCCTGGAGGGGTAGGGTTGGCCCTGTCCTGGCTGCATGGTGGCTCTGGGCCACCTAGTTACCCTTCCCTACCTAGGCTCTGAGCGGGGGGCACAGAGGGTGGACAGGAGAAGTGCCATGCCCCAGGGCCTTTTCCCTGGTTCCTTCTGATCCCCCATATCCCTCGTCTGTCCCTCAACCCTTCCCAACAGGGAAGCCTTAGCTTTCTAAATTCAAAGGTTTTTCTTTGTGGGAGGACGAACACCTTGAGAGGGAGCTGGTGGATAGGCGGAGGGCGGGGCTGAGGACATGACGGTGGGACATCATGGCAAACCAGGAATGAGGACAATCCCTGGAGCAGCTGCAGAAGGGGGTCCCCGAGGCTGTGTGCACGCAGAGTGCTCCCCACGGGAGAAAGGATAAGGATCGGGTTGTGTCCCCACGGGGGAACAGTGTCCGGGGTGGGCAGTGGGGGCGAGTCTCTTCGTGACGGACGCTTTTCATGATGGGCCCCTGCGGGGGAAGGGAAGGGGGTTATTCTGGGGAGGGGTCTGTGTACTTTGCTTCTGGGAAAAGCTGGGTAGTGGGTGAGGAGTGTGTTCTGTGGTCGCATTCCTTCTGTCTGTCTGCCACCTCTGACACTGACGGAGGGTCTGGGAGCACCTCTGCAGGGTTGGGCCACTTTACTCTCCGCGGTCACGCGGGGCAAACAGAATGGCTCTGACCGAAGTTCACCCCCGTGAAAGAACTGAAAACATCCTTCAGAGCATCACAGAACATTTCAGAATGGCTGTGGAAACCCTTCCAAAAAGCTGTGGGTGGAGGAGACTCGGCTGCTCCAGGGCGGCTTGCTGGGGGAGGCTGCAGAAAACCAGAACAGGGGAAACACTAGCGTTTGAGGGTCTCCTGTCTCTGTGGGAGATCTGGTGCTGCTGCAACACTGTTTCCAGAAGCTGCTCCCTGTGTAGGAGAGGGACCCATGGCACCTCCCAGGTGGGTGGGCTTCAGGCGGGGGCGGGATACAGAACCCAAGCTGCACGTCTCCTGACTTACAAGAACAGGCGTCAAAATGAACCACTTTCCTGGGTGACTTAAGTTTTCTCCAAAGCAGCCAATAGGGTTCGTTGATTAATTTGCCAAGAACAAACCTGAGAAGCTTTTCTGCCAGGTGGAAGCTGTGGATCCTGGTGGGAGCTCTCCACAGACACGTTGCTCGAGGCCCCTCCCCGGGGCGGGAGGCTCTGCGTGGGCGTCAGGCAGGAGATCCCCACAGTGACCTCAGTGCCCTCCTGGGCCGTGACGGGAACCTGAGGTTCCCAGGGTCCCAATGGCAGGTGCCCCCGGCTTGGCTCCCTTAGGCCTGTGGGCTGGTATGTGCGGGACCCTCACTCAGCCCGGTCCAGGGCTCGGGATGCGAGCAGGGCCTCGGACAGCCCTCCAGCCTCTGCAGGGGAACCCTGGGCCCCCCAATCTCAGGGTCCCCTCGCAATCCCCCCACCCGGAACTCGCCAGATGTGCCAAGGCCACAGTTTGGGGAATATTGTTCCCTTCTCCTCGCTTTATGGAGCTGACAAGCCACCTTGGCGCCCGAGTGCCCGCCTGGCCCCGAGTGCCCGCCTGGCCCCTGCCCCGGGGGTTCCGTCACCGCAGATGAGCTGGCCCACTGTCTCTAGGATGTTGTTTGAGTGGTGTCAACGGTGTGCCCTTGTGGTCCATCATCCCCCACCCAGAGCCATTCTGTGACCTGTATCCAGGCTTCTTCCCTTCTGTGGGTGAGTGGTGCTCACTTCGGTTTCCTGTTCGGCTGCTGATGGGCATCTGGGTCATTTCCAGTGGGGGCGGTGATGGCGGGAAATCAGCAGCCACGGTCAAGTTGTTTCCTGGCCCTGCGGCCCCAGGCCCTCCCATATCACTGTCCTGGGGCCTCATCAGAGGGCCATCTCCGACTGGCACCCCCCAGCAACCGAGGCTGGACCCACACCAAGTGATGCCTCTCGACAGTTTGTCCAGGTGACATGTCTGTGTCACCTCCCTCTGCCCTTCTGCCTGGGGGACCTTGAGGGAACAGCACTTCAGGCTCAGACAGGAGCTCTTAGGGCAGAAAGTGCTCCAATCTGGTACTGGGGAGCACCCTGCTCTCTCCACCATATCCAGTAACAAACACTGAGGACTTGGGACCAATTGTGTTTCCCTTTTCAACTTGGCTGCCAGGAAACCCAGAGCCATGGCTCTTAATCAGTCAACCCTGATTCTGTAAGAAAAATCTGCCCTTTCTTTGTATCTATGGGTCTTCCTTTGTATGTCCAGTTCTCAGTGCAATTTTCGGGATGCCTCCAAACTCAGGCCTAGTGAGGCTGGCAGTCTGACTGTCCATGTCCCCAGATCATCTGTGGAGCTGTGAAGCCCACACACCGGTCTGCTGACGCACTCACAGACCTACATGGACACGTGCTTCCAAAGTGCTTCCGTGTTCGAGTTCTCCCCTGATGGATACTACAGAGTCAGGACTTATCTGTCCTCAAGGCCACCTGGGCCAAAGAGGAGTCGGGCCAGTTGCTCCCACCCAGAACTGGACGCATACTCATGTGTGTGACTGGAATTCCAGTTGCATCCATGGGTGGGGGACAGGGCCAAATGCCCCCCAGGGCGTGGTGGATCATGTCCCCTTTCCATGGGGGGGGGGTGCCATCAGGTACAGGTGTTGGGTGGGAGGTGGGGCAGGGTGACCCTCAGAGGCCAGGGGTCTGGGTTATGGGTGAGAAGAGGGTCCCCATGGAGCAGCTGGGGCCTCTCCTGGGTCTGGGCACCCTGACGCCCTACTGTGCTTCAGCAGCGTCCCTCAGCACAGGTGCTCCACGGAAACTGAAGCTGAAGTCACAGCAGAACCTGAGCTGGGGATGCCACGAGGAGGGGACACATCTGGGGAGCATGGCTGGCCCCAGGCCTCTCCTGGAATAAGGGGTCTACACACAGGCCTGGGGGTGCCTGGGTGGCTCAGTGGGTTAAGCCTTTGCCTTCAGCTCAGGTCATGATCCCAGGGTCCTGGGATCGAGCCCCACATCGGGCTCTCTGCTCAGCGGGGAGCCTGCTTCCCTTCCTCTCTCTCTGCCTGCCTCTCTGCCTACTTGTGATCTCTATCAAATAAATAAATTTTTAAAAAATTAAAAAAAATAAAAAAAATTTTACACACAGGCCTGGAGCCCGGGACCCTCTCAATGCCATGACGCACACTGTAAGCAGGTCACCGTATGCAGCTTCGTGCTGCTCTGGTTATCTACTGCACGTGTACCAGCAGTAGGGTTTACAAACCTGCAACATGGGCGAGACTTGGTGAGGACAGCTCATTCCTGCTTCACGCGGTGTCACGTGGGGAGGCCACCCTCTGAAGACTGGCCATCATCTGAGCACCCCTCGTGGCCTATGTGTCCTCCCCACGTGAGGGGGTCTTCCCACATCATGGAGGCCAAGTCCCAATGGCAAGCGTCTCAAGGGCGCCATATGCCTCCTCCTCCTGCCCTCATCCCAGGGGTCACACTGCGTCTCCTCTTCTTCATTTGTGCTGGAAGTTGACCCACGTCGCAGGGCGGGGCGCCAAAACCACGGGAGAGAAGTTTTGAAACTACCGCACAAATCTGCCACCCTGTGTGATTCCACGGGTCCCAGAAAGCACTGGTCCTCCTCAAGGGCCTGCCAACTTTTCCCACTCGCCGAGGCAGCGTGGGCCGCCATGCCTGAAGTGACTTCCAGGGGGTTCGACATGCGTGCTCTTCTGGGAAGCAGGCTTGCTTCCCGGCGGGGATGGCCGTGCGAGGGCAGCCAGTGTGGACACTGCTGACACCTGCTAATGGCGGGCCCGCAGAGCAAGTGCCTGGCACCACCAGGCAGGAGAGCCACACAGGGGGCTTGCTGGGATGCTGTCCCCGGGGAACTCGGCTCTGGCCCGATGCACGCTCACTCTCACAAGTTCTTCGTAGTCAGGATAGGCAAGTAAGAACGGGGTGCACAGAATGAGGGCCACGGCCGACACGGGCCAGTTTTATTGAAAATGCAGCCAGGTTTTCCCTGGGACTGGTCAGTGAGGGCCCAGCAGGCCCCAAGAAGGAGGTGACAGATGGGCAAGCATGGCCCGGACCCGCTGGGGAACACAGGCAGGTGACCTGGACGCAGGTGGCCGGCACCAGAGGGATCCCCCCTCCCCCCCCAGCGGGGATGGACGACAGCTGGAGGGATGGGCTGGCTCTGGTCAATTTCTAAGACATTCTGAGTAAAAAAAATAGACCTTTCTCTCAACAAGCAACCACCCTGCAGTCTTGAGGGCCACTGGGAGGCCAGGATAAACCTCTAGATGAGGTCGCAGTGGCCACTTTCTGCTGTAAAAGCACAAAAACGTGTCACTGTCTATAAACAGTCTGGCTAGGCAGAGTCAGTCCCTGCAAGGGTCAGGTGCCAGCAGGCACAGGGACTCAGCGCCTGTAAGTCCCCAGGGCAGTGGGCCAGCGCGTACCCCACCTGCTCCTCGTCGGGGCCTTCTGCTGGGGGGTGGCTGCATCCTGCCGGCCACCCCCTAGGAGAGCAGCTGCAGCACCTGCCGGATGCGCTGGGTCTTCCCCTGCGGGAGAGGTTCTGTGCCGCTGGCCTCGTCCTGCTCCCGCATCAGGGCTTCCGCCTTCTGCACCGTCAGCTCCCGGGCGCGGCCCCTGAGCCCCTCCAGGTAGGCCAGCAGGGTGGAGAAGAGCTCATCAGGAACCTGGGAGGGGAGACGATGAGGCTGTCAGGGGCCAGTCGGGGTGGCGAGGGAAGTGTGGACACTGAGTGGTGGGGAAACCAGGCATTCACAGTGTGGGTCTCAGGCTCCGGGCAGGGCTCCTGGCCCAGCAAATGGCATCTCGGACTGCACCCTTGTGCCGGTGAAAGGACCTCCCTGCCCCATGCCACACACCTGCTCCCACTCTGTCCCCCTCCTGTAGGACCATGGGACTGGGGGAGGTAGGGAGGGAGGTCTGACCTCCCGCAGAGACCCTCTCCCAGTCCTGGGCTGTTCCTTCTACGGGCTTCAGGCTCAGCAGCTCTGGGTTCTCACCCCTCCTGAAATGCCACTAAAGAGACAGATGTGTTTGTGAGGAGAGAGATCTTCTAGGACAAAGAACGGAGGTCTGAGGGAGATGAAGCTGATAGAGCCAAGTTTAACTGCCATCACCCCAGACTGCCTGACTCCGGGTCCAGCTGGTACCATCCAGAGGCAAGACTGAAGGAATGGCCAGGTCCACTCAAGAAGCAGTCAGTGACTCCCATGTCTTGACCCTGAAGCCAGAGTCCTGAAGGCAGAGGCACTGGCACAGACACCCAGGGCAAGGGCAGAGCTGGGGCCCAGGTGGTGACCTGCCCCCCAACAGTCCCCCACCATGGTCAGCAGGTGGTGACACCCCCCACCCCCCACGGTCAGCCAGTTCTGACAAGGGCACAGAGACCCTTCAGTGGGGAAGAGCCAATGCTCCAACGGACGCTGCTGGGACCATAGGACGTCCCAGTGCAGAAGCAGGAAGCTGGACCCTACTGTACACCGGCTTCGGACGTCAGCTTAGAACGGGTCAA
Source organism: Mustela nigripes (assembly GCF_022355385.1). Classification (NCBI taxonomy): domain Eukaryota; kingdom Metazoa; phylum Chordata; class Mammalia; order Carnivora; family Mustelidae; genus Mustela; species Mustela nigripes. Next base: position 592,758 of record NC_081567.1, read on the forward strand.
ATGAGGAGTTAAAACTGTAAACTCTTAGAAGAAAGCACTGCAGAAAATCTTGGTGACCTGGGATTGGGCCACGATTTCTTAGATGGGACACAGAGTGCACGAGCAGCTAAATAAGCCCCAGACACATGAACTTCATCCGAGCTAAAGGCTCCAGCACTAAATGTCACGGTGCATGAGTTAGAGCTCATCTCAGCACAAAGCAGCTCCGCGCTAAGAGCAGCCTGTGGCCACGGACACGGGAGGCACAGGGACTCCCGGGTGGTGGGCTGGGCACAGGGAGGGGGGACAAGAGTTCACCTGCTGGACAGCAGCCTTCCCCACTCCCTCCCCTCCCCCTGCTGTGCCCCCAACGCTGCCCACTGACAGGCTGCCCACCACCCCCTCCGCATTGCCCCCCACCCTGGGCCTCCTCCCCAGCTGCTTCCCCCACTCACTTCACATTGCCCCCTGCCTCCCTCTGTGGGCTACACCCCTGCCTCCCCTGACAGGCTGCCCCCCCACCCGAGCTTCCCCCACAGCTGCCTCCTGCCTCTACCAATGGGCTCCCCTCACCCTACCTCCCTCTACTTACTGACCTCCACCCAGCCCACCCACTCCCATGCTACGCCCTGCCCCCACAGTTGCCCCTGCCTCCTCCAATGGGCTGCCCTCCACCAGCTTCCACAGCGTCAGTAGCCAAGCCTGTGTCCTGCAGCTAGACTAGAAGATTCTATTCTGAAATCGGAGGATACAGGAGAGAAAACCCACGATCATGAGTCTAGCACATCAACCCACACAGGAGTGCACGGGCCACTGGGGCATGTGCAGCCTTGGTCACCCCTACAGGGCGCTGTGTTGGAGCTAAGTCTCTGATTCCAAAGTCAGAGGCCAAGCACACAAACCACAACCAACCTGGACAAAATAAAGGTTATATGGAGAGAACAAAATGTGAAGACTGCATTATTGCCGTCCTTGGAGAAATCTGGAGATGCAATCAGACCTAACGTGGGAACAGGGTGCTCCAAGAGGCACAGGGCAGAGGGAAGCTGTGTCCTGCTCAACACGTGCCACCAGCCGCCCTCGCTGGCCTGGCTGCCATGGACTGGTGGGTGTTCCCCCCGGGGGGCCAGTGACGCGGAGCTCTGCTGCAGGGGCTCCCGGCCACCTGGACTGTCTGGTCTGGAGAAGCGTCTGCATGGATCTTCTGTCCACTCTGAAACTGGGCTGTCCTGTCACTGAGCTAGGAAGGCTCTGCCCGGGTAGCAGACTGGCCGCAGGACATGGGGCACATGCGCACTTTCTCTCTCCTGTGGGGGGCTGTCTCATTCCTGTCTGTCCGTCCCTCCGTGTCACCGTGCTTGTGGGGCTGTGTTCAAGGCAGCTGTGCCTGACCCGAGGTTATGAAGGGAGAGCGTCAGCCCCGAAGCCTGCAGCTCGGGCTCATTTTCACTTTTGTTAGAGGTCGGCTGAGATCACTTTCATTCTCTGATGTGTGGCATCCAGCAGGTCCCGCGCGGCTTGTTGGGGACAGATTCCTTCCCCGTCGACTGGCCTTGGCTCCCTCCTCCTCAGGGCGTCCTGAACGTGTGGGCCACTTCCAGGCTTTCCCTCCAGCTCCCATCAGTCCACCTCACGATTAGATCGGGTTTCTGGATCTGTCTCATCCCCGAAACCCAATTTTATGTCCTGCTCCTGGAAGGAAGCACTCCTGAACCCACTGGGGATTGCACACACACCCATGTGCACACACACGTGCACGCACACAAACACACCCTTGTCCTATGCAGCCAGATGGCCGCCACAACGTCGGGCTGTGTTTGCCTCTGCCTTGGGGGCTGGAAGCAAGGTTCCCAGGGGAGGAAGATGCTAGTTTGGGTTCTGCTCATCAGTGCGCCAGGAAGACTGGACATGTGTGGGACGGCAGAACCATTCTGCCTTAGGTCACAGCTCTGGCAGGCAGCGCTGGAGGACCACTGCTGCAAAGGTCCTAACAAGGAGCATCCCTGCACTGTGCTGGGGGGGGGGGGTCACAGAGAGGCCCAACTATGTGCCACACAGGAGCCAGCAGTGCAGGGCCCGTTCAGGGTGGCAGGCTGCTCTGGAGGGAGACTGAGGGCAGGACAGCATGAGGGCCACAGAGGGAAGCGTGAGGAGTGTGGCTGACTGTGGGATCAGGAGGCAGCTGGATGCAGGCTGGGAGGCAGAGGCACCACTATCTACAGAATCTGGGGTTCAGAGCACCAAAGGACCCCCTGGCTTTCACACCAGGCTCCCCCACTGCCCTCCCTGCTGCCCACCCCCAACCCTGCTGAGCCACGCAGGCCCTGGGAGTGTCTGCTGAACTGAGGGCCAGGCCTTGTTATCAGGACCACACCCACCAACAGCCAGCTTGGCCCTCCCCTCCCTTCCCGGCATCCCTAGGCACCCCGGCTATAGTCACCTACTTGTGGCTCAGGGCTCCTCTCTATCGCACTGCCCATGCTAGACCCAGGTGAGCTCTGACCCTGACCTCAGCAGGCTTGCCATCGATCAATCTACCCTTCCATCCACTAGTTACTGCATCCTCTCTGGACAGCCCCCGAAAACCACCAGTACCCCAGCTGGGTTTTCAGATACACAGCCCCTTTTTCCAGGGCAGCCCAGGACACGAGGAAGGGCTAGTGAGGCCGACAAGCCTTGTCCTCTCTGTTCCAACAGGGCAGACATGTAAGAACTGGCAGGACACCAGGAAGCAGCAAGGTGCAGTGTCCCTCCACTCTGGGGAGGACAGTCAGCTCAACGGACAGTGCGTGGCCCCACATGCAGAAGACCTACATCAGCACAGACGGGGTTCACCCCAATGTGTTAAAGGCCTAAACGTAAGACCAAAAACTAAAAAACCCTTACCAGAAAAGAGCGGTAATTTTCCTGACCTCAGGTTAGGCAGTGATTTCTTAGTTATGATGTGGAAAACACAAACAACAAAAGTAAACATAGAGAAAATAAGGCTTCATCAAAGTGACAACCTATTCCTAGCACAGCTCCCACCACTGGGACAACCAGCAAAGTGACAACCTATTCCTAGCACAGCTCCCACCACTGTGACAACCAGGTCTGAGTGGGATGGGCACGACTGGGAAGCAAGGGCCGGCCACAGCAGTGGTCCCCGGGGAGCCCTGGCCCCCTCTCCCGGGGAGTAGCGTGTCCCCGGAGGTGAGGAGCGGCTCCAGGTCCGGGAGCAGAGGGCACACAGGCCCGGGCAGGGTGGTCGGGGCACCAAGGTCTGTGCGCGTAGCTTCCCACTGGCTGCCCGCGTGTGCTAGCTGCTCCGGGGGGTTCTGGGGACCACGTGTCCCTGGAGCTGGGATCCTGGGCTCAGAAGTCTTCCGAGTGGGGAGCTAGCACGGGGCTGTGCAGGACAGCAGGGTCATGGGGAAGGGGCGTGGTGCTATTGGCCCTGAGGGGGCTCTGCTATAGGCCAGACCGCCTGCAGCCCTGGGCCTTGTGTGGACAGCTGCCCTCCCCACCCCGCCACACCCACAGCCTCACTTCATGCTGTGGCTCTCAAGTGGTTCTTTCCTGGAGATCACCCCCATCATGTGCACATGGGCACCCATGGCCTCCCTGCCGCAGAGCCACCACAGTTGTCATGAAAACTGCATGTGTCAAAGTAGATGATGATAGCAAGGGACAATGACCTGTGAGGAAGTCCACACTGACATACAGTCCACACTGACATACAATCCACACCTCCCCCCAGTGTGCACATACCACCCTCAGCGCGCACACACCTGCCCGCCCTGTGTGCACACAACCGACTCCCCCAGTGTGCACACACCTGCCCCCCACAGCACGCACACCCACCTAGTCCCCGACCACGTGCGTCCTCTCCCCTCCCCGCCCAGCGTGCACACACCTGGTCGCTGTTGTACATATGCAGCAGCAGCCACGTCTGCCTTGTCTTCTGAAATCTCCAGTTCTCACGCTTCTCGGCCCAGCTAGAAAGCAAGGACAGGAAGTTCAGATGCCGGCAGGAGACGGCGGAAGGGTCTGTGTGGCTCCCCAGTCCCCTGGGCCCCCAGCCAGAGGGGAGCCGACAAGGAGCAGAGGGGGATCAGGGGCCTGGTGCTGGGAGGACACCTCACTTCCACATGCCTGGGAGGCCTCGGCCAACTGGGCCTGCTTCCATACCTGCAGCAGATGGCACGGGGCTCTTCCTTCCGGCTCGACAAGGCCACCAGTTTATGTATATTTGGAATTTCATGAAATCGGCCATTCTTGCAAAGCCTTTATTGTGTGCTACAGCAGAATCTGCTGACCAGAGTGCGGAAAGCATTCAAACTGAGAGCTGTGGGCACCTGGGTGGCTCAGTGGGTTAAGCCTCTGCTTTCAGCTCAGGTCATGATCTCAGGGTCCTGGGATCGAGCCCCGAGTTGGGCTCTCAGCTTAGCAGGGAATCTGCTTCCCTTCCCATCTGCCTGCCTCTCTGCCTACTTGTGATCTCTGTCAAATAAATAAATAAAATCTTAAAAAACAAACAAACAAACAAAAAACAAAACCACAAACCCAAAACCGAGAGCTGTGTGGTGGGGGGTGAGGGACAGCAAGCTGGGAGGAGCCAAGAATCCCGACCCGGAGGGCCATGCTGGTCTGGACTGCTTCCGTGTCAGGGAGACATGGGCACGTTGTGTGGCAGCCACAGAGCAGGACCTGAGCCAGACTCGACCAGTGCTTCCGTCCTCCTGGGGGAGCAGACACCATGGCCATAGTCGGATTCACAGTGTGAATCTACCACGCATCACTGAGGCCAGGAGGCCAACTGACGGTCCCCCTTCGGGCAGCAGCATGCCAGGCCTCTGGAATGGAGCCTGGCCCAGCCTCCCACACCAGCAGGTGCCGCACTCAGTCCGGGCCCCGGTAGAAGTGGGAAAGCAGACACCGAAACAGCGGGCATTAGAAGAAGGGACGGAAAGAAGAGAGAAACCCTCTGACTGGTTCCCGAGGGTAATCCCGAGGGGTTCCCTCCCCCACGCTGGTCATCAAGTCATGGCCTCTGCCTCAAACTTTCCTCCATCGCCCGCTGCATAGAAACAGAGGGCTTCCTTTGCCAGTTGGGCCAATGGAAGGAGAAAGTGCTGGAGAGACATATCAGGATAAAAGAGGAAGGCTCTTCCAGCCTGGTTCTGGCGAGCAACCCCCAGGAGCCAATGGTCCACTGTAGCCACAGCCAGACAGCCCATGAGCAGCCTTCCTGGCAAGTCCCGTGGGCTCGGCTCCTGTGACTTCTCTGCCATTCTGTGAGCCACGGCTGGGCCTCTTTGCAGCCCTGGGGGAGTGGCTGCCCTTCAGCCTGCTCCTCCTGGGTCTCGGCTTCTTGACCCATAGCAAGCCCTCAGTATGCCTCTTTGTAATAAACTTCCCTGTGCCTCCATCAACCAGCTGCTCCCTGACCTGTCCCCCCACCTCGAGGATGGCACATGACCTCGCCCCAGGGCCTGTGGGGTCCCTCCTGGGCTGAGAGAGGTGTGGTGGTTCTGAGCTCCATTGGCTGGGACCTGGACTCCCTGGACCTGGCTCCATCACCTGCATATGGACAGTGTGGACTGGCTGTGAACCCAAAGCCACACCCCCCACCCAACCCCAGGGCTCTGGTCACCTGAGCCCCCAGGGAGTGTCTGAATGGCTTCAGATATGCCGCATGAGACCACAGAAAGTGAGGGGCACCAGCTGGGGGCCCCAAGCACCTCCACGACAGGCAGAGCGGAGGCCCCCGGACAAACAAGGACGATAAGGACAACGACAAGCAAGATGGTGGCGATGAGTAGGGACGAGCCAGCCCACCCGCTGGGGCTCCCACTCCACCCAGGAGATGCCTTGCTGACAGGCAGCGTGGTGCATGGACCAGAACCCAGGTGTAATGAGGGTTCTCGGCTGTGATGGGGTGCAGCAGCCTCTCACATCTGCAGGCAGGCCCTGGGCTGCTGGAGCTCCATACCCTGCCGGCCTCCACGCCCTGTGGCATCACCGCCCACTCGGGGGCCTCTACCCTGCCTCTACCCTGTCCAGGCGGGTGACCCACTGTAACTCCCTCCACTGGGGGCGGGGCTGTGGGGCCAGGACAGGGCACCTCTGGCCCAGAGGAAGGAGTTGGAGGAGCTGATGGGAGCCGCAGCGCGTGCCACCCCTGAGATGACAGCCAGGGAGCTGGGCCCTCCATACAGTGGAGTGAAGACTGGGTCCCCAGCCCTCCCCCTCGGTCTTGGCTGCTAAGGCTCCCGGCCTGAAGAGTGAGTATGAATTGCAGAAAGTAGGGACCCACTTCATGGGGAGGAGAACCAGGCATAGGGACCGGGCTGGAACACGTGCCTCTACTTCCCAGTAAGTTTCTCGGATAACAGAAGCCAATGGTCTCATAGCAGCCTCACTTTTCCCGGAGCTCCTAGAAAGTCTCCCATGAAGCTGTTAGAATACATTTGGCAGCTGCTGCCTGGGCGTGACGACAGGATGACTGACACAGGGTCGGCAGGCAGTCCCAGGGCTCTGGCCGAGGCTTTGGTGACCATGCCCTGCTCTGCTCCCCCTGCAAGGCAAGCTCCTGAGGCACAGGGTGGCGGCCCTCCCCTCCCTCAGACAGCCCCTGGGGTGGATGACACCCACCAGGATGGCCATAGGGACACCACTGGAGGTGGCACTACAGACCCTGGGGTCCCAGTGGTCCCGGGAGCCACAGGGGAGCCAGGTCACTGAACGTGGAGCCCGTGTCCCTCCTGGCACAGATGCCCTGGGACACTGGCCGGGCCCCACAGGACAGGGTTGTCTTACCCACGGAGGTAGTCCAGGGCCAGCTGGGACCCAGAGCGCTTGGCCGGCAGGCTCTGGGCTGCTCCCGACTCCCGCAGCCGCTTCCTCTCCTCTTTCCTCCGCTCCTTCTTCAGCTTCCTGTCCCGGACCCTCTTCTCCTCTGGGGTCAGCGCAGGCAGCTCGGGGGCCGTCTCCTGCTTGGTCCCCGACACTGTGTCTCCCTGAAAGGCAAGGGAAAACTGGCCTGTGAGGATGTCCCATGGCATCTTGGACCCCCGCTCTTGGGAGCTGAGCCCCTCTGTACCCCGTGCTGGGACCCCCAGTGCCCCTCTCACCCCAAGAGCTGGGGATGGGACTGCTCAGAGTCCCACTCTCCCAGGGACCCAGGCATGACTATCTCACCCCCACCCCCGGATGGGTCAAAGTTCACTCACCTCAGCCCTGTTGCCCTGTACCTGCGCCTCTGCGCTGGGGGCTAGGATTTCTGGCTTCGACAGGGCCCCTATCCCCTGAGGCCCTAGACCTGCCTCCACGCTCTCCAACCCTCCCTGTCCCCACCCCCTCCCCACCCACCCAACCCTAAGGAGTTTCTGGTCCCCAGGTTTCACAGAGGCTGTGCTGAGTGCACACGGCTTGCAGGGGATGGGGAGGGGCAGTCTTCCCACCATGAACATCCACTGAGGCCCTTATGCTTGCCTGAACCTCTCCTGGGAGCAGGTGGCCAAGCAGCTGGGGGGCATGGCGCTAGTGTGGACCCTTGCCTCCTGACACCGCCACTTTCCCAGACACCCACTATAAAACCAGATGGAGGCTGAAGACTCCAGCAGCTGCACACTTCCCCCTTCCTGGAAAACCTGGAACGCCAGCATTGGTCGCTGTGATTCTGGCCAGGGACCAGGCTACTGCCCCCAATGCTTCTAGGAAGGGCAAGCACACTGCCCTGGGCCATTCAGTGTCTGCACAGCACCCCCCTCCCTTCCAGTGTCCCCACAGGCCACACAGGCCCCCTTCTAAAATGCCAGTGCCTTGACAACCTTTGTGTTCCAACTCAATACCAGATCCTTCCGGAATCTTCTAAAACAAGAGAGCAGCTCTCTCCAGCTCCTCTGTCTCCTTTAAAAACAGCTGAATTTACCAGCCATGGGGCTTCAGGCCTGCCCTAGGGAGACTCCAGCAGCCTCGACATGCACACACATTCATGCACAGACACACACACACACACAGACATACACACAGACACACGCACATGGGGCTTACAGGCTGCCAGTACAGGAGGGTCCTTGGACCCCCCTCACCTTCTTGGGAAGTCTCCCACACACAGACACAGCCCCAGAGGCCCAGCACCCCTAGCTGCCTGAGAGGCATCTGGTTTTCAGATGGGGCTTCCTGAGGCCAAGGGCGGAGTGGTCTGAGGAGTGTGACGGGGACACCCACTACTCAGACTCATCAGCCCACGGCAGCCAGCACTGCGGACGACACAGAAAGTCTGACTCTCAGAGGAGCAAACAAGCTCTGGGTGCGGGCCAGCCTCTGTCCCCGCGGAAGCCATGTGGGCAGCACGTCAGCAGCCACCTAGGGCTGAAGTCCTGGAGCAAGGTCAGGACCGTAGTAGTGCAGGGCCAAGAGCATGGGGACACTGACCCAGGGGGGCCTGGGAGGGGCAGTGAGAGCAGGAAGTGCCTGCTCCCACAATTAGGGCTGCTGGCATGACTCTGCACCCTTCACAGGGCCAGCCGTCACCAGGATGTGGCCTCTGCCCGAGGCTGGAGGAGCCTGTCGCATGAAAGGTGGACTCCGGGGCATTCTGAGGGCCCTGTCCCCATGGAGGGGCCAGCAGCTGGGCGGCTGGGACCCAAGTGCGGAGTAGCCTGCACAGCCTAGGTGTTGCCCGGGGCTTCTGTGACACCCAGCATGAAGGGCCCATGTGTGGTACTAGACATAGAAACCTGGGAAGGGCACACATAGCTTCCTTCTCTTTCTGGTCACCCTGGCATGGTGGTGGCTGGAGTCTGCGCTCCATGTCCTCAGGAAGCTAAGTATGACTCCAGACTTGTTCAAAGGGTCATGACGCCCGCCCTCGATGGCGCCAGGGGCCAGCTAGGAATGCTGAGGGGGTCCAGACCCACCAGATGCCCACAGCCAGCCCATGGCGGACGCCGGAAGGCTTCTCCAAAGAAGCTGGAAACAGAGAGTGAGACTGGTGAAACCTCCTGAATTTTAAACGCTGGCAGTTTCAGTGAAACAATGCATAGCCTGTGGGCGAGACCAACCCCCTCCCCCACAGTAAGCTGGAGAGAAAGCCGGCCCCTCTGCCCCAGACCTCTGAGCCCTGAGGCCATGACAGCCATCGCACCTGCATCGCACCTGCTGGGCCAGCCTTCCCTTCCCTAAGCTCAGGCAGCCGGTCCTTTCTGGCTCTCTTCCTTGGAAAGGGTATGACAAGGAAGCAGCCGAAGCCCCTCTCCCATTGTCGCTGCTGGGAAGGGGGACGGAGTGATGGAGCTCTGCCCCTCCCCCAGCTGCGGTCCTTGCCCTGGAGGGGACCACATGGACCCAAGCAACCATTTGGGAAAACACAAGGGTCCCGGGCATTGCTGGAAGATAAAGAAGTGGGGCCTGGGTGTGCAGGGCTGTGACCCGGCGGGGGCAGCAGCTGTGGACCAGCTGTGGGCCTTGCCTGGTCTCTCTGCTCTGAGTGCCTTGACCGTTCCTGGCCTGGGTCCGGTGATGCCCCCACTGCTGCCACCATCATGACTGGGGCCCTGTGAGGGTGTCCGGCTGCAGGGGGCAGAGCTGTCTCAGCTGCGGAGGGGCTGGCTGGACCCGGGGACCTCCCAGCACGTCTGAATGAAGGCAGTGGGGGCCTATCTGGACCTTTCTGGCTACCTTCGTCCCGCAGCGTCGTCACTGCAGTGGGAGGCCAGCGCAAGCACCCCGGGAAGCAAAACCATTTCTAACGCGCAGCATCTGCCAGCCACCGCCCTCCGGGAGTTCGGTGACCCCACCGTCCCTGGAGGTGGAGCTTAATCTCTTCTGATTACAAATGAACTTTCTCCAGTTGCCACTGATCTGATAACCCTCTACAGAATTAGATTTTAATTAGCAAATAACACTTGGGACACAGCTGCCACCATCACCATTGTCTCCTGACACTCCTCAGGTTAAAGGTTGCCCAAGGGCTTGGGAACGCCTATATAAACACAAAAAATTCTGAAAAGGAAGGAATGCAGGAGTCCAATAATTGAAGCCTATTGGGGCCCCTTCTGGGGAGGTAACTTTCAGGGGAAGGAGGGGTCTTTAGACAGCGACATGAGGTGGGGAGGGGCGGCAGCCCCAGCCCCCCCGCAGGCCCAGCCCGCTCTCCCAGTCAGCAGCTGTGAATACGACCCGACCCTTTTCCAAAATACAGACTTGACCGACCGCGAGGGGGTCAGCTGCCACCACTCACGTCTGCTGCCTGTCTGCTTGTCACAAACACGTGGAGTTGACAGCATGTGGTCTTGTGCAGACACACAGCTCTACAAAGATGGATTATGGTCTCCGGTGTTCTAGACCAAACGGCATGCACAATTTCCTAATACGGGAAACCCAACTTGCGGCAACACATTCTCTTACAGTTACACAGGTCCTGGGCTGCATTTCAAAAGGCACAGAAACAATTCAACATGCATGGAAAACTTTGGGCAGGACAAACGGACCCACCATGGCCACTGGGGGAGGGGAGAGCAGGGGACAACGGGCGGTGTGGCCGAGAGACGGTGAATTTTGTCTGCGTCACTTCAGTGTGTCTCAATGTAAATGTTTTCATGTACGATAGTAAGTCATGGAGTGCTCGTGTGATTAGAAATACATTTAAAAACAATCCTTACTGGCTTTGAGGGCAATGAAAACCCTGAGTACATGCACTAAATGTACTGAAAATGCACAAATCCAAAAGCCCCACAGACTGGAGAGAGAGTCAATTAGCCCAAGGAAATTCAGAGGCACCACTGACAGAAAAGCTGACCGTATCTGAGAAAATATAATGCATGAAATAAACGTTTTCTTTTACCCTGGTAACTCCTGGCAAGAGACGCAGGCAGAAATGGCATTACTTTGATCTAGAAAGGCTACCACGTGTTCTGGCCAGGCAGAAACACCCTCAGACCAGACCTGCAGGAAGGAGGTTCTAGGGAGAGCACGCTCGACATTGTTTTAGATCCACAAGGGCGCCTCTCCAGGCACCTGCCTCAGTCAGGGAACACGGGTGCCCCTGCAGATGCCCAAGGCCCGGAACAGGAGAGCTGTGGAAGCGAATGCCCAGAGGTGTGCTCCAGGAAGGGGACACTGTGGGGGAGGCCAGAGGGAGGACTGGCAGGTTCAAGCCGCAGTGTCAGCGTGGGATGGGGCGGATACCCATCGCGGTCCTTCTCTCCTTTTGGTGAGTATCTGACCTCACGAAGGGAGGGTCACATGAGCTGTTGGCCCTGGACCCGGCTCCCTTCACCTCGTGGCTTTGCTGCGAGGAGAACCACACAAATGGGACTCCTGAGGGGCGGCCATGCCAACATTGGCCATTGGCCCTGCAGCCTTGGCTCATCTCTGTGATGGGAACCTGCCTAAAGCTCTGGAGGGCACTGGGGCCAGGCCTATGGGTGGGAGGGGTGCTTCACCTTTCCTCCAGGGCTGTGCTGAGGCTCCTGGGGCTATGGCTCCAAATCAGCATCCTGTGCCTGATCTGTCTGCCTCTCTGCTTTTTGGAAGATCCAGTCTAAGCCTCTGATGGGAAAGGGTGGCTGCGTGTACCTGCTTCTCGGTCCTGCACCCTTGGCTTAAGGCCACACTTAGCAGCTAGCACCTCAGGCTGGGCGGGGGGGTCTCACCCTGTCCCAGCCCCTCAGGACCCCCAATCTGTCCCAGGCCAGCCCATCTCCTTCGCAGTACAGCAGCCCAGCAATGCAGTGTGGTCCCGGGGCCTGGGGACCAGGCGGCCTTTGGAGTGGGGGCAGCTCTGGGGCCCTGAGAAATGGTCTGCAAGGACAGCGGTGCCCACTGTGTGTCCCTAGCCCCAGACACAGCCTGGCCAGAGCCCTTGTCCAAGGCTGCCTTGGCCTCACAGCAGGCAGGGAAGTGGCCACTGAGGCTCCCCCAGGCCCCCTGAGCCTTAAAAGAGGTACAAATAGGGCACTGAAGGCATGGAAGCCGCCAGCATGTGTGTGGTCCCTGCAGGCACTACAGTGGGGTGACATCACCTCTGGGGCATGATCAACTCCAAGATTTAGGAACAGATGCCATTTTCGGTTCCAGGACCGGGAGTTCAGGGCCACCAGGAAGAAGAACAGGGGTTCAGGGACAGATGCCAGTCTCGGTTCCAGGACCCGAGTTCAGGGCCACCAGGAAGCACAGGGTTTCAGGGACATGCCAGAGTCTCTGTTCCAGGACTGGGAGTTCAGGATAACCAGAAAGCACAGGGGTTCAGGGACAGATGCCAGAGTCTCAGTTCCGGGACCGGGAGCTTAGGGCCACCAGGAAGCACAGAGGGCTGCTGTCCTGCACACGACAGCTGGCTCCCAAAGCAGCCAGCTGATGTTAGGGTGCCCTGTTCCCACCCAGGCTGGGGGATTCCAGGTCACAGCAGACCTTCCTTCTCTCCAGGATCAAGAAGCAGAGCCTTCATCTAGGAAAGAAGGCAGACCTGGAAGGCAGGGAGGATCCCACGTGGACTCAAGGGACAGGGGTCTTTAAAAAAAATTTATTTGACAGAGATCACAAGTAAGAGGAGAGGCAGGTGGAGAGAGAGGAGGAAGCAGGCTCCCCACTAAGCAGAGAGCCAGATGTAGGGCTCGAGCCCAGGACCCTGGGATCATGACCTGAGCCGAAGGCAGAGGTTTTAATCCACTGAACCACCTAGGTGCCCCAAGGGACAGGGGTCTTGACCACCCTGTCTGCCAGGACACCCTCCCTCCCCAGCAGGGGCATGCTCTCGGGCACATGGTCCCGGCTGCGCACCCACACCTGCCAGGGGTAGTGTGGCAGCGGCAGAGCGTGGTGCGGTGCTGGGTGCAGGGAGAGGAGGCCCCTGTGCACAAGCCCCATGGCCACACTGGCTCAGCCACTCTGAACACCTGTGATCCTGGCCCACTGTGTGAAACTGGTATCTGTGGCAGACCAGGGTGAGTTCAGGGCCAAGAGGGGATGGGACCCAGAGATGCCCATAGCACCACGTGTGCCTCGAGGTGCCATGTCTGCGGTTTCCCTCCAGGGGTGGCCCTGGGGATGTACCTGCATAGGGTGTTCCAGAAGGCTCGTGGAAGCCAGTACCCCCAGAGGGGACGGGCAGGTGCAGGGGAGGGGAACTCCTTGGTCTCTCTGCCTGCTCTAGGGCTGCCACACTGGGGCAGAGCTACAAAGTAACCCCCAAAAGTACCCAAGGACCTCAAATGTGCAGCTGAAATCCTGCCACATTTCTGGTTCTCCCAGGAGACAGCACAGACCCGTCTCCAGAGGGGGCCCAGCTTCAGCTGGGAGCCAGGACTCCTGGTGGCCCAGTCTCACTTGTGTTCTTAGGGTCACCTGGAGACGCTGGAGGCCGTGTCTGCTTTGCTGTCGCCTTCTGGCGGCACCTGTGCTGGCTGACGTGGGCTTGGGGGCATCTCGAGCCACAGAACAAGTGGTCTCACTGTGGGCTCAGGCGACGGCTGTCCTCTGCCGTGTGGGTAAGGGCTTCCAGCACACAAGACAGCAAGCTTGCAGGAGGCCCGTTTTGCCCTTCTGTTGCTCATTCTGGTGAAACCACAGTGGGAACATGTGTTTACGAGGTGCCAAGCCCACCAGAGTCTGCTCAATGTGCCACTTTGCCTTTTCTGGGGCCCTCTCTGTATCCTGTGGTATCGGGCCCTTTGGGGTGAGGCTTTCCGATGGGTCTGTGTGGCTTTATGGCTGGCCTGCCCTGTGGACCCTTCTGCTCGGGCGCCGGAGACGTTGGGTGACGGGCTATCATGGTGTGAGCGGAGACTACCCATTCTAGACTGAGCTGACCACAAGAAACTGGGCCATACAGACCTGCCACCCCCAAAAGCAGCGGACCCCTGGCATTGTCCCCCACCCCTTCTCTGGAAACTGGGGTTGTCCAGCAGTGGTGCCAGTGGTTGGCTGATGTGCCCCTTCAGCTCCCTCCCCCGGATCTCGCACAAGTGTCCAGGTTGAGCCAGACTATCCAGTGGGGGCTTTCTGCCAAATGAGAGACTCAGGGGAGGGGTCTCACACACATACAGGCAGTGCACGCTAGGGTGATGTGGGTGCTGACCACACACTGCTGGGTGCCTCGTCACTTGTCTGCACCTGCTCCCAAGCACAGAAGCTGCCCTGGTTGAAATGTGGATGGCTCTGAGCCTCAGGGCCCCAGGAGAGACAGTTTACCCCAGGCCCAGGCGTGCAGCTACAGCCTCTGGCCCTGGCTCAGGCCCCAGGAGGGTGGACAGCAGCTCTCTGTGTCCCAGAGAAAGGCCCCTTGTCTTTCCCAGAGCATCCAGGAGCAGAGATCAAGTGCTCCTCTTCACACAGAGAGCTGGGCAGGGAATGTCGCCTGGGCAGAAGACGGAGCAGCTGGCCCAGCCACGGCATGACGGCAGCCAGAGCCCAGGATGGGCCCGGAGCTGCTGAAGTCCAGCGACGTGGCAAAGACCGAGGGTGATGGAGAATGCTCCTCACAGGCTGGCATGGTCCTGCCACCTGCTACAGAGAGTGGGGGACAAACCAGCCATCCTCCAGATTTTCCCACTTGGAATTCTAAAAGGAGACACTAGACTCAATGCTTATGAGGTTTCATAAAGCAAGGGAAACTGTTTTTCCTCCCTGAGATCGTGTGTGGAAACCCAAAATTCGATCAGCATTGGAGCAGCTTTGGGGGAGGGGATAAAGGTTTCTCCCCGGGCTCTGGAGCCCTCTCTCCGCCTGTCTACGTGGTGGAGTAATGCCTCCTGACATCTGGTGGCCACGTTTTATTTTTCAAAACGTGGTAAACGCAAAGTAACTCCAGCAGGAGAAATAGAATCTAGAATGTAGCCAAATTCAGATGAAAACCCCCAACTCTTTGCTACCGGCTGTCCTCAATGGCCCCCCAGGCCAGACAAAGAAATGTGCGCACATCCCTTTGCTGTGGGGAGCTCTGCTCACCCCAAAGCTCTACCACGCAGGGGGCTCGGGCCCCTGGGACTCACAGCTCGGGCCTGGGCAGGTGCCATCCAAGGCAGAAAGAGGGAGCCCAGGCCTGTAGCAGCCCAGCGCAGCCACAACACTATGTCCTCGCTACAGCGCAGAAACAACAGAAGTTGGAATTCTGCATCCTCCTTTTTCATGCTAAGTGTCTGCAATGGCTGCGGGCTGCACGCTCAGAGCACATCTCTGTCAGGACAGGGCCCCACCTCTATGGCTCTCACATGGCCACCCCAGGGTCTGGCCCAGGGCAGCCAGGATGGGTCTTTGCAGGCTCCTGATCCCCGTACCTGCCTCCCACCGCATTCGCTATTATTTTAACTTTGGACATTTGCCGAAAGCTCTGGGGTTTGACAGAGCTCATCTCCACCAGCCGGTTCACAGAGGTCCTTACAGATGGGGACTAGCACACAGCGCTCTGGAGATGCCCTGCCACCTGGAGGCCAGTCTGTGGCAGGTCTGGATGAGGGTCGTGAGGGGTAGAGATGTCCGCCCAGCAGGCTGTGTGCTGGCTCCTGACCCACCAGGACCGGTTCTCAGAGGTGGACAGGGGCCGCACCAAGAACTGAGAAGGGCTGGGCCTTCCAGAAGGTTGGGCTTAAGACTGCACTCCAGATCCTCTTAGGTTCAACTTTTATGAACTGTCGACTTTACCCAGGGCATCTAAAACCCCAGGGCTTGCCCCAGGCATGCATACAAGTCTCCACCTGGCCCATGTCCGCTGTCAGCCCCAACAGAGGAGCTGAGCCCAGAGCCTGGTCCTGGATGAGCTTGGTCTGTTGGCTCCAGGCAAGCCCAGGGCAGCAGTCGCTCATGAAGAGCCAGGGAGGGACTGGGGGACAGGGGGCACAGAGTATGAGGCTCAGAGGCTGCCCCACTGGGGTCCAACCAGGCCTGGGGGAGGCTCTTGCTCCCTACAAAATAGAAAATGTGCCTTGTGCTGCCAGGTTTTACCTCACAGGACCTCTTGCCACAGCTGATGGCAGGAGGGGCAAGGCTAACCCTGGGCCCAGAGCAGAGCCCAGACTGGCTCCCTCCAGACAAGAACAGTGCTTGCCACACAACTGAGGCTCTGAGGACCAGAAAGCAGGCTGAGAGTGAAGGCAACCTTCCAGCCAGACCTCAGTGTGGCATCAGGAAGGCAGGGGGCTGCTGGCACCCATGCCCTGGGCCCGCAGAGGACAGCCCCCACTCCCACCACGGGGTCTGCAGCCTGGCTGGAGGCACCAGGGCAGGGAGGGGGTTTGGGGATAAGCTGGAGGCAGGGCTCCTCTGCCACATGCAGGACACAAGCCAACCCAGCACATGGCAGGGGAGGTACGTGGTACCTGCTGCATGAATCCGGAGGGTCTGGCTCCCCGGAGGGGTGGGGGAAGCAGCATCCCCCAGATGGTGTCCATGACGGGCATGACCCATCTCCCCAGTGACAGGTGTGCAGGAAAGGCCTGGGAAGGAGGTGGGAAGGGCCAGAGCTCATCCAGCAGGCCAGTGACAGACCCAGGCTGAGTCCTGCCCACTCTCCCTGACATGAGGCCACCGCATGGTGCAGAAAGAGCACCCACCTGCTCTGTCACAGCCAGAGCAGCTCCGGGAGTGCTGGTTCTCGCCTCTGGGCGATCTTCAACCATAGCTGTCCGTCCATAAACAGCCCAGAATGCTCCAGGCGCAGTTTCAGCACAGGGGGGCCCCCAGTGCCACAGTGGGGTCTGCTGACCCTTTGAGTCTCGGAACCCCAAAACCAACTGTTCCAGAGCCCAGAGTTCAGGGGACAGAAGGGTCTCTGGAGTCGGGGGTCCAGGGATCAGTAGGAAAAAAGGAAGTTGGCTCCAGCTTGCAGTCTTCCCCACAATGAAGCCCCTCTTCCTTCTGCTTCTGAACCCAGGTAGTCCAGGGCAGGCAGGGAGCCCACGGCTCCATCTGTGGTACCACTGGAAATTTTGTTCCAGTTCAAAGACTGAACCTTCATCAGACTCATGACCCTAGTTATGAAAATTCAGAAAGATAACTTACGGTAACAAACTACCTTTTCCTTTTCTAGAAACAATGAAGAACAAAAAAGGGAGTGTTTCCTCTGATTTTTCAATGAGTTTTATTTTGAAATGAGCCGACACACATGCAGCTGTTAGAGGCAAGAGACACCCCCCCCCCCCCCGCCGCACACCCCCTCCACAGGTTCCTCGGTGACACAGCTTGCGGAACTAGTGCCAAGGCTGCAACCAGAACAGGCCTTTTCAGCAACCAGAAACTCACAGCAACACCCAGCAGACTCCAGATAGAGCCAGTGATGTAAAAGGTGTAGGGACCAACCATGACATCCGCCCAAGTTAACCCACACAGTGATGCCTCTGCTACCGCACGGATGGGATAATTTCCCCGTTTCATTTTGTTTGCAGCACCGGATTCAAACAGGAACTTCAGAAAATGTGCACACTGACAACTCGGGAAGCTGCTTTGATAAACCATGGAAGCTGCCATGAACCGGAGCCACGTGGCCCTGTGTGCGTGCTGGGGGTGTCGCGCTGGTGCTGAGCGGAGGCAGACGCGGGCTCTGGCCTCGAGGAGCTCACGGCCGGATGTAAGTGAGCTCCTGGAGGACAGGGAGAGCGGCGGCCAGAGCAGCTGTTCAGGGCGGCGGAGGCTCCTCGCAGAGCACAGCTCCTGGATCCAGATGCCTATGCACGTGGTGGGGCCTGTGCACCCCTCAGAAGGCTTTCAAATGCAAGACACAACACATGCGACACGCAGGGACAGGGACAGAGACTGAGACCATTACCAGGAGAGACCCCATTTGTGCTTCGCTAAGCGACGGCCACAGGCGTGACAGCCAATGTAACTGGGAGGTGCCCGAGAGCACAGGGGGGTCGGTCTCCACCCACCACCTGCCAGGACACACCCACACCCTCCACAGGTCCCGCCAATGCCACTGTGGTCTGCCGCCCACACTCACAGTGGGAGAAAATGCTATAAAGGTCAACAGAGACAGCAAGAGGTTATTTATAATTCCAGGTTCCAACTCTCTGAGAGCCGGGGTTAAGAACGTAACCCCAACCTAAGCCCAGCTCCTCAAGCCTACAGGTCCGCCACCACATGCACCCCAGAAAAGCCAGGATCCTTCCCCTCCTACCTCTCCCCATCAAAATCCACTGGCCTCGGAGAATAGGATGGAAGCCCCTAGATGCTCTTCCCAGAAACACACACGCAGAACACACCTCAAAGAACAGACTCCAGGACCCCAATGGAGCTCACCTCCTCGGTTTTCAGGGAGGAGTTGTCGTCCAAGGGGTGAAGTCTTGTCCATCACTCCAGAGAGGGTGTCCCACACCAATGTTCTTCAAACCCCAGGGGCTGGACTGTCAGTGGGCCCCGCCTCCCAATCTCAGATTCCCAGCCACAGGGCTACCTCCAGCGCCACACAGCATCACTTTGTGCGGGGCAGGCTGTGAGCACCAGACAGCCCAGAGCCAGGAGACCAGCATGGCTCAGAAGCGCCAGGCGGCTCGGCTTCTGTTGCTGCTTCTTGTAACCCCAGGGCGGAAAGAGAGTTTGTGGTGTGAGGGTGAACTTTGTCAGAGACCCATATGCACTAAAAAGCCCAAAGACTCCCATGTACAAAGACGTGGGTACAGGAGCTGGGCAAGATGACCAGTCCCACAAAACCCTGTGAACAGTCCCACAGAGCTTCAGCCTGAGATGGGCGTCAGGACGCCACTGCTCTCCCACGCTGTGCTGGGACCAGCTTACTGGGTCCTTGGGAGACAGGCTGGCCCTGAGCCAGCAGAGGAGCTCTGCCCAGCCCCACTCCTGAGGTGTGACGCCACAAGTATCTGCAGACAGAAGTGACCTCCAGCCCTGAGATGCCATCTTTACAAAGGTCAGGTTAGCTCTCTGGATACAAAGTCCTCCGATATTGCAAGTCATTCCTTTTATTTAGGACACATCTACCATTTCACAGCTGGTCTGTCCATTGATCTCTAGTCCGCATGTCCAGCCCTGTCCCTGGAGGGCCCTCTCTCTAGAGGAAGCAGACATGGATGGACACCAGGAGCAGATGGGCTAGGGTTTTGGGGGAAATGGGGGCGACAAATCTCCACTTTCCTGTTTGAGAGGGAAGGAGGTGTTCAAGTGCTCCCCACAGGGACTGGGGACCAATGGAGAGAGCCACCTGAAGACCTTGGTGACACCTTCCTCCTTCTCCTTCATTGGCCAGAGGGAACCATCTGCAGCCAGCCCCGTCTCTGCCATAGAGTCCTGACTGGTAGAGACTCCAGCAAGCCGCCCCTCCTGGCAGGAGTGGTGGGCAGGCCCTGACAGGGCACTGCTAAGTCAGCACCGTCACTGGAGGCTGGTTCAACGTGGAACGTGGTCCATCTTGGCACTGCTTTTCCCAGAGCACCACGTGGGGTGGATGTCCATGGCAAAGCACAAGTCAGGTGCCATGGACAGAAGTGAAAAGCAACCCAGTTCTCAAGGAGCCCTAGCTGGGGACAGAGGGCCAACGTGGGAACAGGCTGAGCTGTGGTTCTGCCTCCGAGCCTCTGGACATGGCTGCACAGACAGGAAAGGGCATGGGGGAAGAGAATGGTGATGTGGACCAGGAAAATGGCAACTGTGGCAGCTGAGGAGGGAGGACAGGAGGGGGGCAGCTCACAGGACACATGTTCACATGTCAACCTGAGTGTCCCCACAGGCTGGGAGAAGGCACCAGAGTGTGGCTGAAGTCTGCACAGGCTGTGGAGAGGCCCGGGGATGTCTTCAGGGTCATGAGATCACAGAACCCATGGCAAAGGAGAGCACGAGGACAGGGAAGGCTCCATGCTCTTCATCAGAAGAACATCTACTCCACAGAGAAGGAAGCTGGTAAGTGGGCCCGCCCCACCCAGTTGAGGGGTCAGCATTTCTTACCAGGTATTTACGGCAGACAGCATTTGTCTGCTCCAGCACTGTCTCAGGGCCTTATGAGAGCGGACCAAGTCCCCAAAGAGGCTGTGAGGGACTCTCCTTGCTAAGCCTCCCAGCAGGCAGGCATAGGACCGGGCCAGGCAGACCACCAACCCTTCATGGCCACCCAGAGAAGGTGCGGATACCACCCCTCTAAAGGGAAAGGCTAACCTCTCATTGGAGGCAAGGAGCTCACTGGGTTTTCCTGGACCTCCAGGCCCTGAGGGCCATGCCGCCTGTCCCCCCTGGTGCCAGCACATGCTGCCTTGGGTTGATGATTCCTCTTGCTATGAGCTTTGTCATCCACAAGTAGGACTGGCCAACGGGCCCTCATTTGATTTTAGGTAACTCATGATCTGGACTCAGCACAGGCGTGGAGCCCAGCTACACCAGGCATGGTCAACAGTGTCAGGCAGAGTGTCAGTTACACCTTCTAGGCCTGAAGGCTAGCTCGGAAGGCAAAGGTCACACGCTAGGCCCTGCCCTGTGCTCACAGCAGGCCCCCCCGCCACGCCCACCTCCTTCCTAGTAAACTCTGAATCTGCCTTCCTTTCATTTCTGGGAACGTGGAACTGGCCAGGAACTGAAGGCTGCATGCACATTGTGTTTAATCTGGAAACACCAAACAGGGCAGAGCCAGGCAGAGTATTAAGTATGACTCGTAAATGAGTCTAGAAATAACATGTAATATACAAAAAAATACACTTTTCAACGACTTCCAAAAAATCTGCTGACACTCATTCTTAATCTGGCAGTGCTGACCTTACCACACATTAACAAAAATCAGGTTCTTCATGCTTGAAAGCATACTACAAAACTGTGAAACACCTAACCCCACCTCAGTCAAGGCAGGCCCAGGGCTCTGGGAGCAGGCACAGAGCGCCAGCTCTCGTGGAAGCACTGACAGGGCTTCTCTCCCCAAAAATAGCCAACAGTTCTGCAAAAGACTCTCCAACATGTTTTCATGCTGCTCCAACTGAACAGTCTTTGGACTGTTTTCTCTCTCCGCGGCTTTTGGGCCCTGAGGAAGAGGAGACAGCTGAGCCTCTGGATACAAACTGAACAGGACACCTCAATCCAAATCCTCATCTCAGGGGCCCCACTGCCTTCTGGGCCCTGTGGGCTGGTCAGGACCCCCAAAAGGTCTGAGCTATGGGGAAAAAACCAAAACGTGTTACTGGCTCCATGATGAAACAGCAAAATCCAAACAAAGGCTTCACTGAATGTCTACAGTGTCTCATTAAGTCAACTGTTAAATATAATTTCATCACATTTGGAAACCAAGGGTTAGATTTTTCTCACTTTGCAAGACCTCTTGAATGTACAGTGAAAAAATCACATGCCCAAATTGTGAGTTACAGCCACATAATTTCACAAGCAGTACAGTAATACCCTTGTCAAGTTCTACTCCCCCAAACAAGGTTGTGCCATGTGTGGGTGGGCCTTGCAAAGTAAAGGCAGCCCTGGGCTATGAAAGCTTTGAAGACCCGTCCCAGCCAGAGGACAACACCCATCCCAGGAGAGGCAAGGGTAAGGACAGGTGAGTCCCAGGGTGCAGAGCAGGGACACGGTTTAGACCCCTCCCCGCTTTTACAGAGAAGAGCAGGAGAGCCAGGGGACTCCGGTGGGGCCACATGGCCTGGGTCTGAGACTAAAACCCAACCCTCTGAAGCAGCAAGCAAGGGTCAATCTCAGAGGCCTTCCCCAGGCAGGAGCTGCTAAGGGTACAGCTCGGAGCCTCCCACGCGCCTCCCACCCCAGGGCAGGACGCAGCTCAGAGTCTCCCCCATGCACCCCATTTCCCCCCCATCCCCGGAGCAGGACACAGCTCGGAGTCCCTCCCCTCTGATGCAGGATACTGGTCCAATCCCGCCCAGTCCCTCTGCTATCCACCCAGTACAGGACCAAGTTCGGAGCCCCCCAACTCCCCCCGGTGTAGGACCCAGCTCGGAGCTCCCCAGGCCTACCCCTACCTCCCGGTGCAGGACACAGCTTGGGGCCCCCTCCTCACCGCGCAGACCGTGGAGGTGGTGAGCAGGGCACTCCAGGGCCCCAGGAGGCGGGGGAAGGTGGACCCGGGTCGCTGGGCGAGGCTCCCAGAACGATGTGACCCCGGCAGCGGCGTGGGCCCACCCGCACCCGACCCCAAGAGGGAAGGGCACCCCGCCCTCACAGCGAGCCGTCTTACGGGAACCCGTCTTACCCAGGCCAGGCCCCCCCCGCAGCACCCCCTACCCCGACGCGCCCCGCCCTCCGCGCGCTCGGCCAGGGCGGAATTCCGCCGCCCCCCGCCCCCTCAACTGGGCCCGGCTCCCGGGCTCGGCATACTGACCTCCGCGTACCGGGCCGTCAGTGTGCCCAGCGCCCGCCCGGCCGCAGAGCCCGCGCACTGCGCATGTCAGGCCGGCCTGGCTCGGCTGGAACCGGATCCAGCCGGCCGGGCGGTGACGCAAGCACGCGCGCGCTCGGCGTGTGAGGTCCCAGCGTGCGGGCGTGGCTCCGGGCGGTAGGATGGACCCGGCGGGCAGGCGCCGCGTGTGGGCGTGTCTCCAAGCAGAGGGCGGGGACTGTGGTCGCAGGTGGGCGCGGACCCCTTCCCCTCAGCCGAGCCCTGCTCTCCAAAGGAGGCAGGAGAGGTGCGGCGCCAGGTTCCTTATTCAAAAAGTTTGTTCAGAAGAGGAACGGCGATTCAGGACAGCTTCTCGGTCCACAGCTGGGCCACCAAGAGCCCACGCGCAGAGGTCTGCATATTTCCAGGCCCTGCTTCCGGGCTGCTCCCGACAGCAGAGTCAGGAAAACCAGTGCTGCAGTGCCCCCAGTCGCTCCCCATTTTTCTGCCCACAACATGGACCCCCATCTGACTGTCAGGCTTTGGTCCCGCGCTCTGGCCCCACTCCCACATCTCCACCACTTGAGCACCCTTGGGTTCATTGAAACTGTTCTGCTCTCTCCTCCCCAGGGTCTTTGCACAAGCTCTTCCCTTTGCCTGGGGCCTCACGACCAGTCTGCCTCAGTTTCTGAGAAAACTCTGCTTCATCTTATGAGCACCCTCCCAATCACAGCCCTTCTCTAAGTGGATACCCACTGGAACCCACTGATTAACACCTAGTACCCCCCAACTGGGGGCTCTGCAGAGTAGGGCTCTAAGACACTGCCCAGCCAAACCTAAGTGTTCAACAGAGACCCACTGAATAAATCAGTCACAAAGATTTCCCCTCACCATGTGAACACCTCAATCTCTTCTGGAGGATGTGTTCCCTCCTGAAAGACAGCAGGTGAATCTTAGGACCCAAGAAAAAAAAAACACACTTAGGCAGCCAGGAGATTTCCAAATCCACCCAGGGGCCTACTGAAGGCTCCAGGGGCAGGGTTGGTTGGGGACAGGTGCAGAGGGCATCTCAACCACCTCTCTGGCAGCGATCAGAAGCCAGGCATCCCAGGACACTGTACTCTGGCTGCTGGGACAGCTCAAGAAGCCATTTCTTCATTTGCCCACTGTGTGCTGGCTGGCGGGTGTGGGTGTCCCATCTTCCCAGTCTGATAAGGATCTCCAAGGTGCAGGAGCCAGAACAGACTCACTCTTCTTCTTCTTCTTCTTTTTTTTTTTTCCTTAAGATTTTATTTATTTATTTGATACAAGATACAGTGAGAGAGGGAACACAAGCAGGGGGAGTGGGAGAGGGAGAAGCAGGCCTCCTGCAGAGCAGGGAGCCGGATGGATCCCAGGATGCTGGGATCATGACCTGAGCTGAAGGCAGATGCCTAACGACTAAGCCACCCAAGCGCCCTTGGGATAGACTCTTTCTGTGCTTTTCCTCTGGGTCATTTCACCCCTACCCACGGGCTGATCCACACAGAGGCTTGCTCAACGGTGATGATGAGGGCAGGCACACAGGGACTGCAGAGGCCTGTGCCAGAGCCAGATGGATGAAGGGGAAGGCAGGGGGCAGGGTGGGGACAGCCTCTGTGCTGGAGTTCTCTCACAAGGAGAAATCTATTTTTTCTTTTCTTCTTTTTGTATCAATACGAGAGGATAGATGTTAACTAAACCTATTACGGAGAACATCCACCATATATGGAGATCAGACCATCATACTGCATACCTTGAACATATACAGTGTTCTCACCTGTGCTGTCTTGCTTAATCCCTGGAATGCGGGCATCAGCATTCCCACTTTACAGATAAGGAAATTGAGACTCAGAACAGTTTTTTTTTTTTTTTTTTTTTTTTTTTTTTTTAAAGTTTCCAAGACTGCCAGTTTCCTGGAAAGGACTCCATTCTGGGAATTCTGAGTCCGAGAAGATCTACGTGCTGATTTTCTAGTGCATTCCATTGTCACTACTCAGCTTTAAGAGCCCTCTGATTGATTGCTTTCTTCACAACCCTTGTCTGGTTCGGTGACTCAGAAGCAGCCCTGGGAGAGGGAGCGGGAAGGGGAGGGAGCTGGCCTGGCACACCACACGCAGGAACAGGACACATGGCTCTGAGTGCATTCTCAGGGCTTCGCCATGTACCCACACTTCACAGAGGAAAGGCCTGGGACTCAGTGAGGGCCCCAAATGTGCTAGACCTGGCTACGCTGGATCCACTGTCCCTTCCAGTCCTTGCAGGTTGCACTCTACCACCCCTGGGGCACATGCAAAGGCCCAAGCACTGGGCAGTGGGGCTCTCCCCCATACCAGGCACTGCCAGGCCATGCTTCCCAGCAGCTGTCTGAGCCTGGGCCTCACCAGAGAGCAGCAGGCACAGGGCTACTCACTGAACCTGTGGGGTTCAGGGTGGGGGCCCCAAGAGAAATGGTACCTACTACAGCCTGAGAGCCTTTGTGGACAAGGTCCAGTTGGTAGAAATGATCAAGAGCCCTGCCTGCCATGTGGGCCTGGCAGCAGTACCTGCGTCTGCCCCAGTGACCCTCAGAACCCCACCCTTTCCAGGCAACTTAGCTCAGCAGTTCCTGGTCTGGAAGAGCCAGGATCGAGTACTAGTACTCATTTCACATGTATTTGTTTAGCAATGTTTTCACACTAAATACTCCTCTGAATGGTGATTATACTGTGGGGTAAAAAACAGACAAAAACGCCTGCATCCACAGTCCGAATGTGTGTTTCCCCCAAACTCATATGCTCGAACCTAATCCCTGGTGTGATGTTATTCAGAGGTGAGGCCCTGGGGGAAATGCACAGGTCCTGAGGGCTGAGACCCAGGGAGCTCCCTTGCCCCTTCCGCCATGTGAGGACACATTCTGAAGATGGCCCTCCACGAACCGGGGGAGGCCTTCCCCAGAACCCGGCCATGCCACCACCTTGATCTTGAACGTCCAGCCTCCTGAACTGTGGGAAATCACTGTCTCTTTGTAAACCACGCCAGTTGTGGCTTTCTGCTACTGGGGCCTGAAGTCACAGGAACACTTGCCCACAGTGAGATTCCATGAGAAGACTAAAATACTCAGGGGACAATTAGGGAGCATAGTTGGAGAGTAAGTTGATTTTAATGTATTGTGATTGAAACGTCTAGGGGAGGATGAAGGTCAAGAAAAACAGTGATGGGAATGCAGCACCTGAGACCCAAGGTAAGAGAATGGCCTGCGGTATGTGGGAGAAAGGGGTACAGTAAGCACACAAGTCCTCGGGAGGGGGCATGGAGGCCCACATGAGGCAGACGAGAAGCTGTGTGGCTGGGGCCACGGGAGGAATGTAGAGCTACCCCATGAGGCTGGGGGTTCTAGAACCATGAAATACCAGACCTTCCCCCAGAGGCAATACAAACGAGCCTTCAAAACCAGGGTGCCAGGCCTCCAAGATCATGTTGATCATTCTGAGTCATGAAAGAAAGAATAACTATGTTGGACATAGACATTACTAACTAGAATGTTTGGTCCATCCACATGCCCAATTTTCTGGGCATGCGGCCTCCCAGAGGACTAACCATTAGTGAAATCCATAGGATATGCTGTAGGGGGGTTGGAATCCCCACCTAGATATGGATAGGCACACCCTACAAAGCTCCGGGACACAGCACTTTCCTCCCTCTAAGCCTCCAGGCAGAGGCCCTGCCGGGCGTGATGATGTCTGATGAACAAAAGCCGTGGGAGGCACAAGGGAGCTAAGTGGTAAAGTTGCAGGTGAGCAGGGTCTGCTGTCAGCCACGAGCAAGAGGAAGCCAAGCCAAGCACAGCTGCAGGCCTTCCCAGCTCTGGTCTCCGGGCCACATCTGCCCCTCCCCTCCCCGGCAGGCCAGGGCCCTCATCACTCCAGCCGTGGGATGTCTCCTAGAGAGCCTCTCGCCCAGGCCCAAGTGGTCTCCCTGGAGTTCTGTCAACTGCTGACAGGAGGATGCGCGGCAGCCCCACACAAGCTCTGGCCTGGCACAGGCCAGGAGGGGCCACTTCCCAGCTCCCATGGCTCCCATGAAGCCAGTACCAGCCTGACAGCATGAAACAGAGAAAACCACAGACCGATATCCCTCATGAATATAAACGCAACGATCCTAATCAGCAACACATACAAAGAACGGCAGACCACAACTGGTTACCCAGGGACACAGGGCTGATTCAGTCCTGAAGAATCAATCTGTATAATCCACTTTATCAACTGGCTAAAGAAGGGAGAACACACCATCCTATCAACTGAGGC
This sequence comes from Mustela nigripes, assembly GCF_022355385.1. Classification (NCBI taxonomy): domain Eukaryota; kingdom Metazoa; phylum Chordata; class Mammalia; order Carnivora; family Mustelidae; genus Mustela; species Mustela nigripes. Next base: position 619,281 of record NC_081567.1, read on the forward strand.
AGAAAAAGCACTGGACAAAATTCAAATTCCATTCATGACATACCTCAGAAACTGGCTAATTGCGGGAAACTTCCTCAACTTGAGAAATAACATCCACACCCCTACCTGCTCCACCAGTCCAGGAGCAAGACAGGAAGATCCTCTTACTACTACTAGCCCACTGCTAGCAGAGTCCTAAGCCTGCATGACCAGGCAGCAAAAGGGAACCAAAAACATTCAGATTGGAAGAGAAGAAATACAACATCTATTTATAGATGGTATGGCGGTCAATACACAAAATCCCAAGGAACCTACAAAACAACTCCGAGAACTCACAAATCCAGCAAGATCACAGGACAGAGGATCAGCATGCAAAAATTGATCGTATTTCTAGGACTTAGTGATAAATGTACAGAAAACCAAATAAAATACAATGCCACCTACAATTGCTCAAAAAAACAAAACAAAACAAAACTTAGTGGAAATCCAATAAAACATATTCAGGAGCTGTATGCTGAAAACCAAAAAGAAAGCAGATGAAAGAAATCCATCTAAGGAAATGGGAGATGCACTGTGTTCTCGAACTGGAACCCAACCTGGTAAAGCCATTTCCTCCCAAGAGGAGATCCGACCGCTTTCATGCAAAACCACAGACTTTTCACACATATATACAAAATGATTCTAGGATTTATATGGCAGATCGGAGGAACTAGAATACTTAGGGTAATTCTGAAAAAGGAAAACAAAGTAGGAAGGATCACTCTATTTCATTTTAAAACTTACTGTATAGCTACCGCAGTCAAGACAGGGTGCTACTGATGGAGGGAGACACACGCACGAACAGAAAGGGATAGAGAGCCCAAAACTGTCTCATCCACATGTTGAATTTTGACAAAAGTGTAGAAGTAATTCATTGGAGGAAAGACAGTCTTTTCAACAAATGATCCTGGAGCAATAGGACATCCATAGGTGAGAAAGGAACCTTGAACCAAAGAAGATGTACAGATGACAAACAAACGTACAAAAAATTCTCAACGTCATGTATCACACACATCCATGAGAACGGCCAAAACCCGCAACACTGCCCCAGAACGTGCTGCCGAGGACGCAGAGCCGCCGGGTACTGGTGGCACTGCGAGACGGGGCGGCCACTCTGGAGGACGGTTGGGAAGTTCCTTACAAAACTAAGCGTATTCTCACCACACGATCCAAACAGTCTTCCTTCTTGGTATTTACCCGAAGGAACTGAAAACTTAGATCTATGCCAAAACCTGCACACAGATGTTGACAACAGCTGTATTCTTAACTGCCAAAATTTGGAAACAGCCAGCATGTTCTTCAGCAGGTGAAGGATAAACAAACTATGGTCCACGCAGACAGTGGGATATTGTGCAGCACTAAAAAGAAGTGAGCTCTGAAGCCAGGGAAGGCACGGAGGAGGAGCCGTAAATGTGCGTTCCTAAGTGAAGGAAGCCGTTGTGAGAAGGCTTCCACTGAACGATTCCAACTGTATGACGTTCTGGAAAAGGTGGCACTGCGGAGATCAGGGGGTGCCAGGGGTTATGTGGGTGGAGGGTGGGGAGGAATCGGCAGAGCCCAGAGGCTCTTCCAGCAGCGAGTCTCCTCTGTATGATGCTGTAGGGCAGACGTCTGTCCTCCACATGTGTCACAGCCGCAGAATGTACGCCACCCAGACTGCACGCTAACGGGGAGCTGTGGACTCTGGGTGATGACGAGTCGCTGTAGGTTCATCGACCATGAGAAATGCACCATGCAGGGTGGGGGGGGGCAGATAATGGGGGGAGGCTGTGCATGCGTGGGGACAGGGGAATATGGGAAATCTCTGTACCCTTTGCTCAGCTTTGTTGTGAACCTAAAACTGGCATTAAAACAGTCTATTCAAAAAAAGAAAAAAAAAAGGGTGCCTGGCTGGCTCAGACAGAGGAGCGTGCCACTTGATCTCCGAGTCGTGAGTCTGAGCCCTACACTGGGTATAGAGAGTATACAAAACAAAAACCTGACCTAATCCTCACAAATATTAACATACAAAAATGAACTCAGATGGATCACAGACTTATCTATCAAATATAAAACTTTTAGAAGAAAACACAAGAGAAAGTCTTTGGGACATAGGTATTAGTGAAGAACTTCTTAACCATGACACTAAATGCAGATCCATTAAAAAAAAATAATAAAGGAGCTTTTCTCTTCTCTTTGAAAGACCTTGCTGAGGGGGCAGAAAGACAAGCCACAGGCCAGGCCAAAGGATTTACAAACTCCACGGGTAACACAAGTCTCATATCTAGAACACACAGAGAACTCTTGCAACTTGACAGGAAGAAAACAAACAACCCAACTAGAAAATGGGAGAGATAGACATGTCCCCAAAGAAGATACAGGGATGGCAAACAAGCACACAGAGAGACGTGTGCTATCATGGTGCATCAGCAAACCAAGAACATGAGGGACCACGCCACACCCGTCGAAGCAGCTGAGAGCTGCGGGGACAACTGCCAGGGCCGACAAGGCCACACTTGGCCGCTGAGAGGGCACAAATACTGCGGCCGCCCTGGGAAACCATCTGGCTGGTTCTTCAAACACTGAACATGCACCTGCCCTATGACCCAGCAACTGAGAAATGAAAATTTATGTCCATGCAAAAAACCTGTCACAACTGTTGGGCTGCTTGGTCTGTAGTAGCTCCGAGCTGGACGTAGCTTGAGCTCTGAGCGGTGAGTGAACACTAACCCGGCCCTCTGTCCCCTGACTGCTGCTGGGAAGTAAAAAGGAGTGGTCCAATGGTACACGACAAGAACTTGGACCTCTCAGGACATCAGGCTGAGTGAAAACAGCCCATCCCCAAAGGACACACACCAGATGGCTCCATTTATGTAACATCCTCATGAGGACACAACCACAGAGGGGATGGGTGGCTGCCAGAAAGGGGCAGAGAGAGAGAGAGAGAGTGTGTGTGTGTGTGTGTGACTGTAAGGGGTAGCATGGCCGTGGAGGAGACTTTGTGTGTGTTGCGGTTGGTGGTCATGGGGGGACACACGAGCACTGTGTCACGGTGCCCACAGCAGCTTCCTGGTTTTGGTATTATTCTAGAGTCATGCAGAATATAACCATCAGGGAAAAGTGGGGGAAAGGTACAAGTACCGCTCTCTGCTATTTTTGCAACTTCCTGGGAATCTATAATTATTTAAAAATAAAAAGCCAGGAAAAAAAAAAGAGAGCGAGCTCCAGAACAGAAACACAACCTAAAAAGCAACTTCTGTGCCCCCAGTATGGGGGGGCTGGGCGTGGCTCAGACAAGCTGTCCCCACATAAGCTGCATATGTTGGTGACAGCCCGACCAACTTTCAAGCCAGGAGTAAGGCCACTGCAGGACCCTGCCTCGCTCTGTCCTCACTGGTCTCCAGGACTGGCCAAAGGCCCAGCAGCCAGCAAACCTGCCCTCCCCTCCCTCCCAGCCCCAAGCCCACATTTTTCCAGAATGTGGAGCCTGGGCCCCTCCTGCCTTTGCCAGACAGGCTGTGCTGGGGGTACCAAGCAGAACTATCTCCCACTGTCTCCCAAAGCCCCCCGCCCAGTAGAATACTGGCACATTGGCCAGACTTAGGGGCTGGGGTCTTCTGCTGTTGTGGAAATGGTAGCCCTTCTGGCCTCACCACTCCTGAGCTTCTCGGGCAGAAGACAACAGGTGCAGCCTACCAGGCAGGTGGCTGCACTCCGGGACCAAGCCGGCTGTCACAGGCCCACTTGGGCGCCAGCTCCTCCACGCCCACTCCCACTCTGTTCAGGAAATGCTCTTGAGCACGCTATTTTTAACAGCGATGAAAGCTTCAGAAGAGGAAAAGCAAACAGCCAGTCTCCAGATTCCAGTTCTTCCTGCTAAGTCCCACGGGGACTCAGTGCCCGAAATCTGTGTGCCCACGAGGCCCCACCCAGGCCGAGGCTGAGGCGGGGACAGGGGCCCGTGAGGCCACCAAGCTGAGCCCAGGCCCTGTGGAGCCCAGGGCCCAGGCCTGGTATAACCTGCCCCTATGCCGGGAGCAGCGGTATGCAGTCTCTGTCTTTGACCCCCTCTTTTGGACAGGAGATCCCAAAGATACATAAAATTATGTTGAATCCTTGTGGGTTCAGCAGTATGACTCGTCTTTCCACTCCTGCCCTAGCTTTGGATGACTCTGAAGCAAAGCCCAGACATCATGTCTACCTTCACTATACACCACACTCAACTGTGTTCATGGGAAAGGAGGTGAGGAGCCTGTGCTCCCAGGCCCAGGATCCAGAGGAAGAAGGTTTCTACTCACCCAGCAAAAGCCCAGCCAATGGAAAGCCCTCACTCCGGCCTCCTCCAGTGGGCTCCCGTCCCAAGCAGCATCGCCATGCCCCGTTCGTCTGTTCTAAGACTGGCCTGTGGGTCACCTCGCCATGCCTGCACTAATTGCGATTCCTTTGCCATTCTGGAAGAAGGAGCTACTTTTCTGATAAAGTAACTGGCTGTTCTATTTGTAGGGTTAACATTATTACATAATTTGTGTGTATGTGTATAGTATAAAATCCAGACATAAGACTATATAAATAAAAGTATATAACTACAAAGAACAGCCTTCTCTAAGAAACAGAGTATCTTTATAAACTGTGTTATGTGAGAGCTGGACGGTGAGTTCTTCCTGGCTAAAACTGGGGCAGAAAAGTTTGATCAGATGAGTCCGATAACATGCCAAGTTGTTCTCTGCTTTTGTGGACGTGTATGCCTGTGAAGACAACAGAGAAACAACGGGCCCAGCTCTGAACCAACAGCTAGACATCAGTCACACGCTTCCCATCTGGCCCACTGGTTTTCCTACGACGGGACACTGTCTCTTACCAAGCCCTCCACGCTGCCTTATCAAAGTCTACTATACTTTACTGGAGCCCTGAAGAACATTTACTTGCATTAATGAAACCACACAAAAGTCACCATACAGAACCTACTCTAAAACCAGACTCATAAGAAAAAACAAATTAACTTTGACCATTCATTGTCCCTGATCAACACGTCACTTAGGATCAAATGTACAGTTTAAGCACATCATGGCTGAAAGAAGGTTCCCCTTTCAAAAAGAAGATGACCCTGCCTTTCTGTCCAGGTTAGGGCAGTTGGAACCCTCCACACCCCGGTCTCCAGCCCCCAAGAGAATGACTCTGTGTAGCAGGTTACTCTCAGGTCCCCAACCAGTCGTCCAGAGTCCCCTCAAAGTGGAATGCAGCCTTTCTTATCAACTGCCACTCCAAAATCACCAGGAAGACTTGCCAAGTCTTCAGACTAAGCTAAGCAAAGGGCCATTGTGATGTTTCTGTAATCCAGGGAGCGGCCGCTCCGTGATCTCAGCAGAAAACTGGGCCGGAGTCTCCCTTTTCACTGCAGAGTGCAGTGCACAATTAGGGCACCAGCCTTGTGACGGCCGCAGTGAATGCAGCTACAAAGGCTCAGCCCTGGGGCCCTGGGGCCCAGGGGCACCCGACTCCTACTCCTCAGAAACCCTCACCAGCAATCCAGGGGAGGCCAACTGCACGTGGTTTTCACAAAGTGACATCTGAGTGTGATGCAGTCAGAAACCCAGGATGCACGTCTGTCGCATGGCTCTTACACCCCTGGCCACATCTGCCCAGGATGGTGCTGCTGTCCCCACAGACGCCAGGCTCATCCATGGGAACTGGCCTGAATGGTTGGGGAGCAGCTAGCAGCATGATATGAAGCTGTAACCCTCTGGTGCCTATTTACAGTCCCTAGCTATAAAACGCTGATCTTGGCTCAGCTGGAGGGTGGGCTTACTTTGAAGATCTCCCACCCCCCCTCCTCCCTACACACAGACTCTCTGCCATTCTTCCGACCCTGTTTGCCTGCTTGGCAGAGTAAGTCTTTCTTTGCAGACAAGACAGTGCAGGTGACCTGAGTGCTGTTCAGTTCACCCCAGTTACAAGCAGCTATTCTTCTGGCCACCAAACACCCTGTGGGCAGACCTCAGTGGACCTGGCATTCCAGGGGCTCTGAACAGAACTCTGCTAAGGTGACTCAGACAGCAGAGTGCTTTACTTGGGCAAACTGGGTGCAAGTCCAGACCCCACCAGCTGCTGTGTGACCTTGGGCAAGTTGCATAAGCTTTCAGAGCCTTGATACAGCTTAACATGAGAGGATTGTATTTCATTGCTGCTAAGACACATTTTCTCTCTCATTTTAACATTTCTAAAATCGGGATGCTTCTTATAATTGACGTGTCAGAATTTAATTGGCCAATTATTTTCTTTACAGTGGTTCATTAAGCAGTGGTGTATACAGCATTAATGATGTCTTGGGGGTGATGACATATGCAATAAATACCTCCAGAGGCTGCTCTGGGCACCTGTTAGAGGAGCTGGCAGAGTAAGGCTCCCCCAGCAGTGTGAAGTGTCAGGTGCGGCCAGATGCCTACCCCACAAACCCACTTCTGGTGCTGGGCTGAGAAGTTACGGCAATGACAAGAAGGCCAAGGAGGTCTACACCTGGGTTGGACAGAGAATGGGGCTCTGCTGTGCCCTTTGACCAAGGGGAGCCTGGCCTGCCAGCTCACCCATCACCTCCCTCTCTAATCAGTGGTCAGGAAGCTCCCCTGTGAGCACGCAGGCAGCACGGGCCGCTCAGAAGCAGCCCTGGCTGCTATCCTCGTTTGTTGCAGTTCCTCTAAGCCCCTGCTCACGCAGCACATCTGTGTTAAGTTCTGCAACCCGCATGCTTTGATTTTCAGACAGAAATGCTCCCGGATCCTGAGCCAGAATGTGCGGCTAAGGGTACCATTACACCGTAAGAAGTAGAGCAGAGTAAATCACCTTGGTCTTCAAACGTTCCCAACGTTTAATTATAACAACAGCCACAAAATTAAAGGGGCTGCAAACAATGCACTGTGTGCTTCAGAGGTTTTCCTGCGGTGCGCTCAGCCCACAAGGTAATTCCCAAGCCCAGGAAGTAACGGGGGATTGCGGAAGCAGCCCGCGCATGCTGCGGGGGCGGAGCAGGTGCACCTGTACCGACCAGACTACGGCCTTTGGAGGGTGGGTACGGCCTTTGGAGGGTGGGGGCGGGGGGCGCTGTGCCCTACAGATTAGAGCGCCTTCTGACTCAGCACAACTAGCACCAGCGCTTCAGGGAGCCCAAGAGCGCGCCCGGGGTTTGCGTCCGGGCACGCGGCTGACCTCGGGTCACAGAACGCGCGCCACCCCGCCCCGTCCCGCCCCGCGCGGTCGGAGTGCGGCTCGAGCCTGGGGGCGGGGGCGGAGCCGGTAGGGAGGCGGGACCGGCCGGCGGTCACGTGTGTACACAGGCCCGCGCGGCGTGCGCGCCGTGAACCCCGCTGCCGCCTCCTCGGAGCCCGGAGCTGCCCGCCCCGCGGCGACTGCGTGGCCCGCGGCCCAGCGAGCCGGTGAGTGGGCGCCGAAGGCGGGGTCGGCCGGCCGGCACGTCCAGGGTCTTGGCCCGCGCGGGGAGCGAGCCCGGGGCTGCGGCGGTCCCGCACCTACTCTCGGGTGCGTCGGCCCCGCCCTGGTGCTGTCCGCTTGCGGGGTGGGGGCGCTGTCCCCCGGAGGTTTGGGGGTGCTGTCCCCTTGCGGGGTGGGGATAGTGTCCCCCAGAGGTCTGGGGGTGCTGTCCCTTTGCGGGATGGGGACAGGGACGATGTCCCCCAGAGGTTTAGGGGTGCTGTCCCCTTGAGGGGGCGGGGACACTGTCCCGCATCTGGGGCCAGTCTCCAGCTGTATGCTGACTGTGCGGCTGCCCAGCGGTCATTAACCTGTGGAGGGGCATGTGGCTTAGCAACACCACTGGTTCCTCACATGTCCGGCGCCGGGGTGGGGTGGGGGCGGCGCGGAGAGGAGAGGGGAGGGGAGGGGTACTGACTACGTTCTCCTGGGTCAGCATGCTTAGGGCTTTCCTCTTCTTCATGATTACACAGTTTTTAGTAAGTTCTGGAACTACATCTAAATGTAGACAGCAAATCTGTTGTTAACTATCTTGGACACTTGATGAAAATATACAATTCCCCGCGCATGGAAAGGCTCCTGCAAAACTTCATAGGAAGGCAGGGACACCCCCCCTTCCCCCGCCTTTGAACATCCACTCTGGAAGCAACAAGAAACACAACAAGCAGCAACTTAGTATCATAAACACCTTAAGTTCAGCTTCTAAGCAGGGTGTTCATCTGCTTGTGGTCATCTACCTAGCCTCTGCCCGGCCCAGATGTGGCGAGCCTGAGGGTGACTGTACATTTGATGTCCAGAGCACCATTTACCCCTCTGATCTCCTTTGAGATCTCCACTCCAGCTCTAAGTAATAAGCTCCACATTTGAGCAGGCCAGCCTCTAGCAGAGGTTAGCATTCAATTGCAAAAAGCCAGAAGCTGGCTTCCCGGATCCCTGCATATACGAGGGTATGGGAAAGTGACCCTGACCATGCATAAAGTGACCAGACCCTCCATTGTCCTGACTGGGTCTAGCTGGGGCACTGCAGAATGAAAACTACACCCAGTAGACAGCCACTGTCCAGGACCTGCAGCGTAGCTCTGTAAGCAACTGCTGTGGGACCCAGCTCTCCAAACCAGAGACCCTGGTATCTTCCTGAATGAAGCAGGTCTCCAGATAATTACCTGCATGTGCTTAGTGCTCACCAGGCCTGTCACACATAGGAAGCTGGGGCTGGAGCAGTAAGGCCGTCCCCCAGGGCCACACACAGCTCTTGGACCATGCAGTGTCCTGCTTCTGTCGTGAGTGTGGAAATACCCCGAGGATGGAAAAACACAGTCTTAGGGCAGAATGCAAATGTCAGCATGGTACTGGTGTCCCTGTAACTCAAAGGGTAGGCTGATGACAGGCAAGGTACATCCACTTAATGTGGGCCACACAGGTTTTTAGGTTGGGATGTGAGGACTGATTTCTACCTATTATATAATGAGAGAGTGACATACTTGCGGAGATCACTGCTAGGAACTACGCCTGTGTGATGTACAGGTGGGAAGAGGGCCCTGCTGCCTCCTGGGATGGGACTGGGAGGGGGCTCCTGGAGCAGCTGCACCCAACTCTGGTCCCTCCAGTGTCATTTGGAATCCTGGAAACATAATTGCCACCTGGCCTCTAGTGACCCAACCACACACTAGGGCAGTGTCTTCGGGGTGGTAGCAGAGGAAGGGGATGAGTTCCCTTCCAGAGAACTGGGGCCTCTGCATTAGCACACATGATGAAATCATGCTGCTTCTTCCTTAAACAATGTTTCCCGTCACTTCCCAGTTCCACAAGTGGCTTTAGCCTTAGAGCCGCTGGCTCTAAGGCTAAAGCCACTTGTGGAACTGGGAAGCATCTGTCCAAAGGGGCCTCACATGCCTAGGACCCAAAATACCACCCAGGCAGGGGCCACAGTCCAGATAAGAAAAAGGGTGATATTCTTTCTAATTTGAGATGCCAAAATATGATGGTGCCAGGGAACAGAATTCAGTCCCCTGGGAGTCTCCATGTGCAAACACAACATCCCTCACATCACAGGACAGGGTGAGACGGGCCAGGTGTCCTGTGTGTCCCCCAGCAGGACCACCCACGGTCCCTTTCCTCCCATTCAGGCCAGCGGGGGTGTGCCTAGGAACTTCCCAGTTTTAATTAGAACCCAGCAAACTGAGGAAGCAACTGTGCAGAGTAACACTAACCAGCGGTTCCTCCCTGGGAAAGAACCACAAGGTGCTGATAAGATCAGCGGCTCTGAGTGCCCCCTGCCGCTGAGGTAAGAGCACACTGAGTTAAAGGCTGGGGGAGATCGGGGAGCCAGGCTGGGCTGCCAGGCCTGCCCAGAGTCTGAAATGGAGACCTGATCTGTTCTCGGCCCCTTGAATTTCTAAGTGAGTCTTTTAGTTTCTATTTTTTCCTGGCCTGCTGTGCCTGGAAGGAGAACTAGCCTCAAACTAAGTTAATCCGGGAAAAAAACAGCCCAAGAAACTAGCGCTCTGTTGACAAAAGAACGTGTGTCCCATCTCCTTCCAGGGAAGGAAGCTGGTGGCCTGGCACAGGCGCCCCACTGGCCTGGACCTGGCTGCTTGGTCTCAGTCCCCCGCAGCCCTTCCTGAGCCAGTGGACAAGCCTGTTCTCTTCCACAGAGAGAGAGAGGCCACTCCTTGTTTATGCGTGAGCCATGCTGCCTGGTTCGCTCACTACTCTGCCATTTAGAACCATAAAAAGCAAAAGGCAATAAAAACCAAAACAACCCATCTATATGAGGAACAGTTTCTTATCACACCCCAGGAGGGCACAGCCCCGTTTGTGATAGGAATCAGTATGCGTAAGCTCTCTGCATTGAAAAACCTATGAAAGCACTGGCCTTTCTGGAGTGTCTGGCTCCTACCAGCTGGATGTTAATTGTAGCTAAAGCCTCTGCCCATTATTACAAAAGGAAATAAACATTCAGGAGTCATTTTCAAAGCATTTTGATTGTTCTAGAACATTCATCTGAAGTTAAGTCTCATGGTGCACAGCAGGTCTACGTCAAACAGAAACAACCCACAAGACCGTCAGCCAGGCTGAGCTGTCTGCCCACTCAGGGTGCACTGCCTGTGCCCCACAGCCCCATGCCCACAGCCTGATCTCCTAGTGACAAGAGGCACTCCCACTCTCCTATACCTTCTGTGGTGTGGGCTCTATTGCTCACCTTGGGGGAGAGCCTCTGACATGACCTAGCGAACCTCCTCCCCAGCCAGCCAACCAGGCTTCTGGCAAGAATCAAGAGACTTCCCCCTCCCATTCAGAAAGCTCTCAGCAGGTGGCAAAGACAGGACTGCAGCAGGACTGGCTGGGGGTGGGGGTAGGGGCTACGGTCAGGGAGGGCCCCTCACAGTGCTGATACCAAAATAAAACTTCAGGGGTAAGTTAGCACTTATCAAGTGAGCAGGGGGATCAGTATGTACACCCCCGCCCTGCAGGGAGATGGGCAGGAGGCCCAGCACCAGTGGGCCCCCAGCAGCAGACGACAGGATTTCCTGATTAACAGAGCAAGGAAATAACGGGAAGGTTTTAGTGAAACCAGCTCAGCTACCCTGGAACAGGCTGATTCCTCTTTGCTGGTCTCTGTGGGCTCTGTACATATAGGCGCGCGCGTGTGCGTGCACATACATACACACACATGCAGGACCCCAGGAGGTGTGACCCCTGCCCACCCCAGCAGCAGCCTGCTACGCGTGCGTCCACACAGCCCACGATCCCCTCCTCCCCCAGGCTGCTGTCCCGACCCACTCCTGGCATCTGTTTGCACAGAGATCACTATTTACTTTAGCCCTGGATTTTAGCATTTTCATTACTTACAGACACCCACTTTTGATGGGCTGCTTTATACCATTTTAGGCTCTTCTTTGAAAAGGCACAGAAAGCAAGCTGCCAACGTCCTGCCTCAAAATGCTTCTAACAGGCGGCCTAACTGAGGTGTGGGCCTTGCCAGCAGTTCTCAGCGGTATATATCACCGCTGAGAGGCCTCCCCCAGTCTTCCTGAGTTAGGGTCAGAGCTGCTCTGTCCGCCGGCCCCCCTTCTCTGTATGCTGTGGGGACATATTTCATGCCCCAGTGTCATGAATGCCAAACCAGCAAATGTGCCATTGGCGTTGTTACCAAAGCCCGGACCCAGACCATGAAGCCTCTGGGATGGGGACGTCCCTGCGGTGCACAGCGGTGGTCTGAGGCTTGCCGCTTTCCCCTCCCTCCCCGCCCCCAACAGCCGGCACCAGGCCTGTGCCTGGCACTCACGTTCCCACACCCGCCTTCCACGTCAGGTGGTAGATTCTGAGCAGAAGTCCACAGCCAGCCTTCTGTGAGCTCCCCGCATTCAGGAAGGAGGGTATGGGCCTGCACCCTACTCATCCACCCTCCGGGAACCTGCTGAGGCTCGTCCTGCCATGCTCCACTCTCCAGCAGTCACACCAGTCTCCTAAGCTGGTAGTACAGCTGGTAGTACTACTGAGGTAGTACATTACCCGCCTAACCAGCGCCCCCCTGTACGGAAGCAGGGAGCCCGGGCACCAATCTGGGGGGCTGGTTCTGCAGACGGAATTCCCGACTGGTCGGGATGCTGAGCAAAATGAGGGGCACCTGCACCTTTCCTGACAGCTTGTAGCGCTAGGTCACAGGGGGTTACTCTGCTCCCTCTGCGAAGTTCAAGCGTTTGCCTAAGCCGCCGCCTGCCCTGCAGAGACCTGCATTAGAGCTCCTCCACCACCGAGGGGGAAGGAGGGAGGCCAGGGTTCAAGGCAGTGCCTGCCTTCAGAGCTGCTTCCTCAAAGTAGGAAAGCCGCCTAGGACTCCTAGGACTGGTGTCTGTCCTGGGACACACCGAGGGCCCGCTCTGCACCTGTCCCTGTCTGTCCCCCAGGCCTGGGCATCACCCCTGCTGCTTGGGACACCCTGCTCCTCCGGGTCTTCCGGGGCTCCTCAGGCCGCTGAGCAGAGGAGTGGCTTGTCTGTTCCCAGCTTTCCCGTCAGCTCATCTTCCCTGCAGCCTGGCCTCCCACCCACAGGCCTTCCTACTAAAACCTCGGCCTGCAGGGCCCTCTCTCCCCGTGTGCTGATTCACTGGGCAGCCACCAGGGCCCAGGCCTGTGCCTGCTCTTGGCACTGGCCCTCTGGGCTGTCTGTGTGACCCCTACAGAGCCGCCATGCTCGGGCGCTGGCCAGTACCATCAGGGAAGAAACCGGAGAGCCCCAAAGTCCCAGCTCAGGGCCCAGAGCAGAGGGCGCTTCCTTGGTTTTCCAAGCCAGTAAGGACAGCTGCCCAGAGGGGTGCTTAGGCCAGACTTGCGGCCACTGGACACCCTCCTCCATCAGGCCCATGGGTCTTCAGGTCAGACAGCTGCGGGTTCCCTTCTCTCAGCATTCTCTGATGGCTCCATGCCTACAGCCTGAGGCAAACAGCCCTTTCACACTCATGTGCTGAGCCCGTAACCCTGCCTGAGAGCCTCCGCGATCAGGAGGCAGCCGAGAACTCTCCTGCGGTTAGAAACTGGCAAGTCTAGGAAAGCGTCTCCTTGAAATAGAATTACTGAAGCCCAGAAGGCATCTTGGAAGAAAATGGCTTTTCTTTGATGCATGAGAGCATCTGCAGGTGACTGTCACCCAGCTGAGGAAACACAGGCTCCAGCTGGGGATGAAGGGACAGAGAGGACGTGAAAACTGTGAAGACCCTAGAAACTGGGATGGGGTACAGAACCCAAAAGGGCTCCATGCCCTCGGGGCCTCCGAGCGGACACTCAGACGCATCCTGCACACCCACCAGCCTCTCGCTCCATCTCGGCCAGCATTCACTGGGTCTTCTCTGCCCTGCAGGAGGCAGCTCCTGGACTGGGCCCTTCTGATAGTCTGGCCTTGGGGCACCCCATGAGGTGGCAGAGGCCCAGACAGCAGTGCTGGGGCACCAAATCCACAAATGGACACCAGCTTGGACCACGAGACTCTGTCCTTGCGGACCTCAGCCTTGCTCACCTCTAAAGGGTAGGGCTTCTGAGACCCAAGAGGTGACCGACCGCTCCACATGGAGAAGAAATGACCACAGCTTTGTTCCCTCCCAGGGCTTCCCACGGTGCAGCCCGCCTCACGAGTGGGATGGCAGCTCAGCTTTCGGGTCCTCTCAGGCTTTTCTGGAGGGAAATGTCTGGCCTGTCTGGAGGCTGCCCTCGCTGGGGTGCGAATGCAGCCAAGCTCAGGGAAGGGGCGCCACGTGGCTGTGGAGGCAGTAACGGTCTGAGCCACTGAGGACTGGCCCAGCAGGGAGCTTGGGGCTGCCGTTTCCCAGGCTGGCCCCGCTATGCACTCTGACCTGGTCTGGGGCGTAGAACCCTCCTGTGGTCCAGCTACTCCTCCTTCCACCAGGCTGGCTGCTTATCTGCTCTCCTCTCTTGGGTGCCCGCTGGCCCCCAGGCCTGGAACTGCTCCCCACAAGCCATCCTGGCCTCTCCAGCCCATGGGAAGAGGACCAGGAAGGGGAGCAGACACCTGAAAGACTGGCCCTGTCCTTATGATGTGCAGCTTTCTTCTTTCTGAGTGTCATTAGAAAACAAAACACACACACACACACACACACACACAGAGCCCTCAGAGAAGGTGAGTACATGAGTCACCTTTGTGGAAAAAGCCAGAAGATTACAGTGGTCTCTGTCTTGGACAACCCCAAGCAGGTGTGAGGTCCCTGGCCTGAAGAGCTGCCTCCCTTTTCTTGCCCAGCCAAGACGCCCGGTGCCCATGAGGAATAGGCCAGCCTGACCGTGCACGGCCCTCCTGCGGTCCCTCCCACTGCCATGGAGTTGGGCCGCCACTCTGTCACCACAGAGGCCCACATTTCAGCCGCAGAGAGGATGGAGGCCCAGCAGGCCTGCTGCTGCCGTTGCCACGGACGTGGGCAGCAAGACACCTACACATGTCCGGGGCACTCTTGCTCTGTGCAGCTTGGCTGACAGGCAGTCCTGGCTCACCGGAAAACACACCGTACGCACGCAGAAGCCGCCATGGGCCTGGCTCAGCGGGGGTCTCAAGGGTGAGTGGGTCACTTGTCCCCACGAAGATCTGGGACTGAGAGGAGAGTGCTCTGGGAGGATGGTCACGGTTGTGAGGGGCCCCTCCAGGAGGCTGTGACCCCAACCAGGAAGGGAGAGTTTCTGTGACAGAAGCCGCACCCAGATGAGGTGAGACCTGGGGCTGGCAGGAGTGGAAATCCAGGGGGACCCCAAGTACAGTCCTGTGGAGAGGCAGGGGGACAGGTGCTGGGACCATTCTTGGCGCCTTGTCTGCTGCAAGGCTGTGGTTGCAGGCGCAGGACCTGCGCAGCTCTTGGGGGCAGGGGAGAGGCGGTAGTAAGTCTGGCACCGAGAGGCTGGAGGCAGGCCCAGTGGAGGAGGGCAAAGGAACAGCACCAGGGAGCTGGTTAGGTGGGAGGAAGTGGGGGCAGGACGGGCAGAGCAAACCAGGGAGCTCTGCCAATAGGCCCTTCTAGAAAAGATTCTAGGGTACGTGGAAGAGGAAGCAGGCCTAGGAGCCAGGGAAGCAGCAGGGAGCTCTGGCAAGGTGGGGCCCAGGAGGGTCCTGGGAGGAGGTGTGGAGACAGGCCCAGCCTGTTTGTAAGGCTAGCCCAGACGAGAAGCCCACTGGGGTCCTCACTGATCCTGACCCTCTCTGCTAAGGGCCCACAGCAGGTGACAGGGCCCGGGAAGCTAGATTATCCATCCTGCTGTCCTGGAAGAATGTGGCAGATTTCCAAATGAGAATGGGTGGAGTGGGGAGTGCTGGGCACTGAAGTGCACTGAACCCCGAGTGGCCTTGCAGAGAGGACCTTCCTGGAACTCCCCCCGCCCCCCCAACTCCGGCTGCACTCCAAGTTCCTCTTTCTCAGGAGCTGGAAAGGTGGTCTGAGGCCTGGGCTGGAGGGCGGGAGCCAGACCATTGTTCCCAGGTCTGCCTCCTCCCTGAAGGGAAGTCTCTGTTCCCAGGTTCCTGGACTTGCAAAACCAGAGTGTGCAAAAGGGAAGTGGAGTCACCACAAGGGAACAGGAACCAAAGAAAGGCAGGCTGAGCCAGCCCCCACTGGAGGCCCTGTGTAGCCAGGAGGGCAGGCCTGGGGGATCAGGGGCATCCGCCTGGCTCCAGGTGCAGAATGGTAGACAGCAGTCCTGGCCCGGACAGGACCCCCCGCCCCCACCACCAGCCACCCTGGTGCTCATCCTTTGGAAGGTCAGCTGTGACGTGAGCCAGGAGCTGCGAGACCTGCACAGGCTTCACCAAAGGCCTGTGACTAGGGTTTAGGCAGGACCACCGCTAGCTCACGCACCAGACCCACAGACACGGGGCAGTTCTGGGAGTACAGTCGCTATCCCTCCTGAGTACCTCCACCTGCTTCCCGCCCACCTGCGCCACATGCCTGCAGCCCCTGTGCAGCGGGACCACCCGTGATCACAGGGACCCACATTCGGTTTGCACAGGGCATGGGTGAGCCCATCCTGGGGCGGGCATGTGGCTGTCCAGTGGCCTCAGTGATGGTGGTGTCACCCCAGCACCTGGCCCCCCACCTCCCTGCCAGCTGTTCCCTTCCCTGCCCTGCCTCTCAGCGCCATCCTCCCAGACGGGAATGAACACTCCTGTTTTGGCAAATACCACATGCCCGTGTTTAGAAAACAAAGTGGTTTCCCTAGAAGAATGCTGGGACAAAAGAGCAAAGCTTGTCATCATCAGGCTGACAGAAAGCCAACAGCTGGCATCCTCCGCCTGCATACACACGAGAACCATGCACGGACGCGAACTCTGGCTTCTGAAATCAAGTCAGTACGTTCTGTGTTTCCTGGCTATCAGCAAACAGAAATTCAGGCCTATTTCAACTGAAGACCAAGCACTGATGGCCACCGCCTGCTCTCCACACGACCTGTGAGCCAGGCCACACAGGCACGAGAACTGGGAAGGAAATTCTAAACAGACTGTGCTCCACGTGACCGTTTCCCAAGAATGGAGCCACTCTTGGCCCAGGATGGCCGCTCGCCAGCGGCCCTTCCCTGCGGCCCCACGGGGCAGCCGTGGGCAGGCAGGACAGCGGCTCCCTGAGCCCTTGGCTGGGAGGGGACACGGTTAGTGGCCACCGGCCAGCAGCTCCGCTGTAGCCGTGCTCAGGCCAGCTGTGGGTGCCACAGCGACACAGGGGAGACACCCGCCCTTCTTCCTGCCAGTCCCGAACCTGTCCTCAGCCATTGCTGCCCCTTCACAGAGCCCTGGGGCCCGTGCTGCAGAGCCGTAGGCCACAGCCCCTTTCCATGGAGATTTGGTGTGGCCTCTGGTTCTGTGCTAAGTTGCCTCTCAGTTTCCTTGCTCAAGGGAAGAGAAACTTGTCACTGCACACGCCCTATATCCCAAGTGTCAGGAACGGCCATGTGAGCTCTGGGCAAGACTTGCCGCACCTGCCCCATCACTCGGCACGGGCTGGGGTGCAGGGGGAAGGAACCTGGCACTCCTGGAACTGGTGCAACGGGGCAGGAGCCCGACTCGACGGTGCTGGCCCTTCCAGGCACAGCCCTCGTTCTGCGGAGCTGGCTGTAAACAGAGATAGGGAGGGGCCGCTGGGCCTGCCAAGGGAGGCCGACACTGAGCGATTTACTGGAGGAAAACAAGTGGCTTCCACGCTGGGCACGGAGTGCGCACACGCACCGCGCAGGAAGCCAGCGCCGCGAGGCTGCCACTGATAAGCACCCAGGGCGGGCGGGGGTGGTGGTGGTGTGTGTGTGCTGAGAAACACAGGATTCTCCCTGTCGTCCATGCTGCCGTGTTGCTCACGGGGTCTGCGGTCCAGGTGCACAGACACGGGCACTTAGGATAGAGGTAAGCAGCCTGAGGCGCGGGTGCGGCTACGGGCCACTCGGGGTGATGCTAGGGACAGGCTGCGGGAGGGAGGGCTGAGGGCCCCGCACAAGCCTGGGGCAGGCCTGAGGGAGGACGGGCTCTGTCGGACCAGAAGTGTGGCTCCTCAGGTCCCGGCCATTCCTGCTGGCCAGCGCCCCACTGAGCCAGTGCCTGGCCTAACGATGGCGCAGGGCCCTGCCTTTTCAGGGATGCATCTCTCTCCTCTTGTAAGGAAAGAGGCTTGGACACGAGAGCAGGTGGAACATCTCAGGCAGACCTTATGGGTCCCTGGGCAGGATGTGAGCCCAGCTGGTCACCGCACAGACAGATGCTCTGGGATGGAAGATGTCCACAGTGGCCACAAGAATGTAGTTTCTGGGGGACTCCAGGCCAGTGAAGTCTGGCAGATGAGCGCCCCACAGCCTCCTCTGTTCCCTGTCCCCCCGCTCACTATTGGAGCCATGGTTCAGCACGGAGGAGCCACAGAACAGAGAAGAGGCCACATTGTTGAAACATCCCCAGCCAGCTCTGGAGGCCTTCAGGAAGGAGAAGGAGAACGGAAACCTGCCATGTAATCAGCTAGATGACTCCCCTCTCCAGCTCCCAGCTCCCTGCGGAACCCTGTGCCTTGGCTGTGGGACACATGTGCCACCTGCCCGGGGCTCCCACCTTCTCCCCCAGAATTCGGCCCCTGGGGTGCAGAGTGCCCACCAGGGCCATAGGCTGAGGAGCACTGTCCAGACTTTAGGGCCGAGCTTACACTGTGGGTGACAGTAAACACTGTATCAATGATGTAACCAATGTGGGTAGAGCCGGCCAGCCCTGTGCCCAGCCTGACCCTGAGTGTCGCTGCCGTCTGACACACATCATCGCAGGCTGCTAAGCAGCATTAAGTGAGGCTTGCAAAACACTCCCCGGATTGGATGTCCCTGATGCCTGCATGACCTGTGTGCCCACCACAGTCTGAGGCTGGGGGACTCCCATGCAGACACACT
The DNA here is from genome assembly GCF_022355385.1 of Mustela nigripes. Classification (NCBI taxonomy): domain Eukaryota; kingdom Metazoa; phylum Chordata; class Mammalia; order Carnivora; family Mustelidae; genus Mustela; species Mustela nigripes. The sequence goes on from NC_081567.1 coordinate 637,659, forward strand.
CCTGCAGTGGGGGCCCCTGGCCTCCTTTTGTTTCCTTCACTGTTAACCCCCTGTCATCCCACTGGCCTGGGTGGGGCAAGGGTGAGGCAGACCAGTGGGTAAGGTCTGTGCTCTCAGAACCCTCTCTCCGCGTTACCTCCCACCTCCACGCCAGGCTCCAGCCTGTGGCGCAGCAGTACATGTGGCCAGGGCCTGGCCCCTGAGCCCCTTTGTGGGTAGCAGGGCTGGCTAATCCCTGTCCTAAGGCTCAGGAAACAAATGTCTGCTTTGTATATGCTCGCCCAAGAGGATTTCTTATTCTGAGAGCAGGAGATCAGGTTGGACCAAACTACATTTTGAAAGTAAGGTTTTCCTCCAAAGAACTGACATTTGTGAAGTGTGTTCTTTCCTCATGCAGTGGGTTCTCACGGCCGGCTGTGTGCCCATGCCTCCTAGGTGCTGGGACACAGGCCGCTTGGTTGCACCCTGTTGGAGCGCTGCCTCAGAGGCTGAGTGAGGGTGCTGGGACCGATGGCCCACCCCTGTCTGTCTTTCTTGGCATGGGCACGGGCGACTTGACAGGGCAGAGCCCCCTCCCTGGCGGGGAGCACATCCCCCAGGAAACCCCAGGCTCTATGATGGTTCTTGTGGATGTGGCCTCACTGGGACCCAGTGACGGCCCTGTGGAGATGGAGGCATGAGCGTTGTCAGCCCGTGGCAGCCTCCCACCTCCCAGCTCCGTTCACTGCACACGGTGACACACGTCAGTCTGGCAGCTGCCCACACATCTCCCACGTGTGCACCCACGCCCGCTCCCAGGGCTGGAGGTACAGCCTGCTGTCGCAGCCTGGTGTCATGTGAAACAGGGTGGGTCTCGGGCCACCACACCAAAGACATAGGTGTGGAAGGTATACACGATTCCCACGCATGCCAAGAAGGGTCTGGGCAAGGCTGTGGCCTGCCTGCTAGACAGAGAGGCTGCTGTCCTCACCTGGGGGGCTGTGGAGGGTCACCCTGTCTCAGGAAGGCCCCTGTTGGCACGTGTCCTGGCTGTGCGGGAATGTGAGTGCTGTGCGGGTGCCACCCTGGCTGATGGGCTCCACAGTCACCTGTCTTTCTAACCCACTTTCAGTAAAGAGGCTGAGCAGGCGGGTGTTACGTGGACTGAAAGCCACGCAGCCTAGGCAGAGGGGTGAGGCCACAGTGGGGGTGGGGGAGGTCCTGCAGAATGTCCCCTCCTGGCAGAGAGAAGCAGGGACCCAGCAGGAGCCAGTGAGTACGCAGGGAGCAACTTCTCTAGCAGTATCCTGGGTAAATCGTCCATGGCTCAGATTCCTGCCGCCGCAGGCTTAGGGAGGCTCACCATGGCCAGTCAGATTATCACAGCCTTGTGACCCTGCGGGTCCAGCTTGGGACTTAAACAGCTGTGGGGTGGCACCTTTGCTTTCACAGGAGACGCGCATGCAGGACAGAATCTGAGACTCTGACCGTTCTCTGCTAGTTTAAGGAGCGAGGCTTTCTTCCTGTACCACGTCTGTGTTTCTGGGGGTTCGCAGGCCTGGGGCAGAATAACCTTCTCCTGCTTTCTCCCACACAGCCCAGCCCGCTGCCACCACCATGTGGAGTTGCGGCCCACTCAATGGCACGGGTGGCACTGAGGACCACAGCCTCTGCCAGCACTTCCACCTGGTCCTGTCCCTCTTCTCTCTGCTCTACCTGGTCGTCGGTGTCCCCATCGGCCTGGGCTACAATGCCCTGCTCGTCCTGGTCAACCTGTATGACCAGAGCAGCATGACCATGCCCGATGTCTACTTTGTGAACATGGCCGTGGCAGGCCTGGTGCTGAGCGCCCTGGCGCCCGTGCACCTGCTGGGCCCCACAGCCTCCGGCTGGGCCCTGTGGGGCTTCAGCAGTGAGGCCCACATCACACTGCTGGTGCTGTTCAACGTCTCCTCCCTGGTGACCATGTACTCCACAGCCCTGCTCAGCCTCGACTACTATATCGAGCGGGCCCTGCCCCGCACCTACATGTCCAGCGTCTACAACACCAGGCACGTGTGTGGCTTTGTCTGGGGCGGGGCCCTGCTCACCAGCTTCTCCTCCCTGCTCTTCTACATCTGCAGCCACGTGGCGGCTAGGATCGTCGAGTGCTCCAAGATGCAGGACACAGAGGCTGCTGATGCAATCATGGTGTTCATTGGGTTTCTGGTCCCCACCCTGGCTGTCCTCTATGCGCTGGCGCTCATTGCAAGGCTCCGCAAGGAAGACACGCCCCTTGACCAGGACACAGGGAGGCTGGAGCCCTCGGTGCACAGGCTTCTGGTGGCCACCGTGTGCACGCAGTTTGGGCTCTGGACACCTCACTACCTTACCCTCCTGGGGCACACGTTGCTAGCCTTGCGGGGGAAGCCCGTGGATGGGCACCACTTGGGGATTCTGCTCTTTGCTAAGGACCTGTCGAGATTCCTGGCCTTCTCCAGCAGCTCCGTGATGCCGCTCCTCTACCGTTACATCAACAGGAGCTTTCCTGGCAAACTCCGGCGGCTCATCAAGAAAATGCACTGTGGGCATCAGAGTTGCTCCCCAGACCAGGTGGGGGTCCAGCAGGTGATGGCATAGACAGCCAGCCCCGGGGCCACCACCAGCACTCACTGCGGAGTCACCTGGCCGCTGGCTGAGGGTGCATGCGCCTTGAGGCACGACCCACACCCCCCTCCGGGGAGACAGGTGACTGACACTTGAGCTGGGTGCTCAGCACCGTGTCGCTGTCTTCCCCAGGAGGTCAGTGCGGCAATAACAAAGGACAGTACTGGATGTGTCCTCGCCAAGTCTGCTGTTGTTCCACAAAGGCCTCTCTTACACCAAGGCCACGTTGTTCAAAGCAGCAGGGGCCTGGGGTTAAGGGAAGCTGCATCAGCCCACCTGCTTCTGCCCAAGGCCCACGCACTGCTCCATCCCCGGGGCCACGTCCTCAGCTTCCTCCACACCGGGTCCCAGAACGACATGATGACAGTCAAACGCCAGTATTTATACTCTGTCTTGCTACAACCCTGGATTCCCTCTTTTACTTTACTTTTGTTCATAGAAAGAAAGAGTTGACAGAAAAGTCGCAACAGTATGAAAATGAAGGAAGCAACACAAAAGAGCACCCTCTTCCGACGGGTGGGGGTGGGTGTGACGACTGCAGGGTTGCCTGGGGGCGGCGGGGAGCAGAGGCGCACGGTGTCACACACAGAGGTGGTGTCAAGATGTTTCCGATGGACGAAGCCAGCGTGGTAGCTGGTCTAAATCGAGAGTAAAGTAGCTCGCGGTTCTCTCCTTGCCCGCTGAATGCACCCACTACCCCTGCTGCCCTCATGGGTGATCTCAGCTGACCTTTAGAGCTCGACTCCCCACTGTGGGCACCAGACGGAACAATAAAAATACACAGAAGAGAGGAAAAGGCAGTTAATGCTGAAGCTGGAAGGAACTGCCCAGGGGAGAGACAGGCCTGGACAACTGAGCCTCGTGGGGCGCAGGGGCAGAGTATGGGGCCACTATCACCACCTTGCCCGTCAGGTCCTCCGTGGCCTCTGCCATGGGGAGCCCAAAACCTGCCTGGATTCTTCTACACCGTGGCCCGTAACCATCAACTTTACAACTATGCAAACAGAAGGCCCTGCCCCTCACACCATCACAATATATCCCAGACCTGCAGCCCCTTACTCCCAACTCTGAAACCCACCAAACTCTAAAAACGGGAAGATCTGTTTTTCAGGTTTGCAGGAAGTTCATTTGGTAGCAAACCCTGACCTCCAGTGGTAGGAGGGCACTTTTCTGCAGAAAGAGGAGTGTGATTACGGGGGCCCTGCCCCAGCATGCAATACACGCGGCGTGTTAACTGTGTGTGTGCGTGTGCAGAAAACTGGTCCACAGAAGTGGTTTGCTAAAAGGAAAATCATAAACATGCACATTCCTTAAAATGTGGTTTATGTTTCAACCGAAATTTTCCTGCCATTTACGGCTACAGAGGAACAGGGCTGGGAATTGGTAATATGGTAACTCCACCCTGCTTTTAGGGCTGTGCATCCAGAAAAAAAACACCTGCTTTGTTTTTGGTCGTTGCTCGGTAATGCACCCTATTTATTTATTTATTTTTTATTTTTATCTCTTCACTCCCCTTCACCCATTCTCCCACCACCCACACCCCTGCCAACCACCAGTCTGTTGCTTCTCTGACCTTGGTTATTTTTTTTTTTAAAGATCCCCCATATAAGTGAGAGCCTATGGTGTTTGTCTTTCTCCATCTGACTTATTTCACTCAGCACAGTGGCCTCCAGGTCCGTCTGTATTGTTGCAAGTGGCCAGACTTCATTCCTTTTTATGGCTGTTGTTCCCTAGTGTGTGTTACGCATGTGTGTATGCCCCCCGCCCCACGTCTTCTGTGTCCACTTGTCCATTGAGGGACACTTAGCCACTTCTGTGTCTCGGCCATGGGGAGTAATGCTGCACTGAACATGGGGGCGCAGACATCTTTCCGGTTAGTGGTTTTGTATCCTTCAGGTAAGTACCCACAAGTGTGAGGACTAGATCGTAGGGAAGTTCTCGTTCCTTAACTTCTGGGGAACCTCTGTGTTGACTAAGTGGCTGTACCAGTTTGCATTCTCACCGATGGTGCATGAGGGTTCCCTTTTCTGCACATCCTCATCAGCTCTTCTCTCATCTTCTTGATGACGGCCGCCCTAACAGGTGTGTGTGGGGGGTCCCCCTCTGTGGTTCTATGTGCACCTGCCCGGTGGTGAGGGGCGCAGAGAGCCTTTCATGTATGTGTTGGCCGTCCGTGTTCTTTGGAGAAATGTCTCTTCTGACCTTCTCCGCATTTTGTAATCAGATTTTATTTTGCTACTGAGTTGTAGGGGTTCTTTATGTATTTTGGATATTAGTTCCCTAGTGGAGATATTAACATACTAACTTGTGATAACCTGAAAACTTCTGAGTTCTGACACATCTGGTCTGAGGATAACAGAGTGTGGCTCGATTTTTTGCCACATTCCATGCGGGGAAGTTGCTCCATTTGGTCCTGATCTCTTGGGAAATTTAGTCCGTGACTTGGTTGCCATTGTTTTTTTTTTTTTTTTTTTTTTTAAAGATTTTTTTATTTATTTGTCAGAGAGAGAGAGGGAGCGAGAGCAAGCACAGGCAGACAGAATGGCAGGCAGAGACAGAGGGAGAAGCAGGCTCCCTGCCGAGCAAGGAGCCCGATGTGGGACTCGATCCCAGGACGCTGGGATCATGACCTGAGCCGAAGGCAGCTGCTTAACCAACTGAGCCACCCAGGCGTCCCGCCATTGTTTTTTCCATCTGCATAATGTATCCCCTCTAGGATGCTGGGATGGGACTGAGTGAAGAGTCTGCCTGTGCAGGATCCGTAAAGTACACTGGATGGCAGGGCCCTGGCCCTGCTCGGCCCTGCCAGCTGCGAAAGTCCAGACCACTTCTGTGGGGCCCTGGCAGTAGATCCGGGGCAGAAGGAGACAGGTCTCCAGGTTGCTTCTGTCAGGAATGTGCTAGTTCTACCCAAGGGTGCACCCCCGCCCCTCCAACTGCTGCTGCAGGTCTTCAGATACACTGGAGTTTCTTTTCAAATCCTGAAAGCCTCAGGCCTGACCCCCTCCACCCTACTCCAGCTGTGAGCTAAACTATGGGTAGTCCCGAGGCCATGGCCCTGGGAAAGTCTGGTGTTCCTAAGTGACCAGTGTGACGGCACGGGTCCCAACACTGCAGCCGTAGAACCTCTCACCTCCAACATGCCTGCTACTGCTGGATCTCTAGTTCTGTCCCAGCTGGCAGTCAGACCCCAGACAGGGGTCAGGCCAAGGTCCACCACACACAGCCAGGCTCTTGGATCAGGAAGTCAGCACCGTTATTAGTGGAAACGGGATCCAGCGGGTGGGCTGGTTTGTAGTGGCAGTGCTATTTCAAATAAAAAGACCCTTTTCCTTGCTTACCTGTTCTGCTCTTTGCTTGAGGAGAAAGAGCTCCTAGGAGAGAGGGAAATGCCAACAGCATAGAGAGGAGTGGCAGAGTCCCTCACCCCAGCTGAGGTCCCTCAAACAGGAGAGGGATCTAAAATTATTGATTTGTTTTCCATTTCTCAGTGTCTCTGGTTGCAAACTGGCTTGTTTCTGGTGACCTCCAGACCCCCCTTCTGGGGGCCTGAGTGGGTCTTGCCAGGGATCCCTCCCCCCATCCTAACACCCACGTGTGCTGGTGATAGAGGGCCCCTGAGGCACCTGGCAGCCTGGCAGCTTTTCCTGGTGGAGCACAGGCCCAAGGCAGGCTGGGGCTCCCGTGCAGACCCTTACCTCTCACAGAGACCCCCACCACTAGTTCTGCAGCATACCCGGGTCTCACAGATGTGAGACACACTCTTCTCCCTGCTGGGGACACCTCTGCCACCAACCCCACATGCTGCAGAACCTACTGTCCATTTCACATTTCTTCATCCACATTCTTGTGCTAAATTCATCTCGGATCAATCTGCTGTGACCTGACACTTCTCTTCCAGGTATGGGAGCTTCCAGTGCTTCTGCGAACTTGCCAAAAAAATGGAAAGACTTTTGGGCTGAGATAAGAATGAGGAACTATTTGGAAAAAGCTAAAGTAGACTGTGAACTCAATGCTAAATAAAGATTACATATATATTTTAATTGACCAATCTGTATTTCTCCCAGTGAAACGTTATGTTCCAAGCTCATTAATTTTATTAATCCACAAACACACATCTATCTTGCCATGCTTAAAGTTCCAAAAGATGAGCTTAATCTTAGGTTTATTTCGTGAAGGTTATAGAATTTATCATAGGAAACCAGACGTGCTGCTATTTGGGACAGACATGTTGATAAGTCAACATTCTTTTATAGAAAGCACCTGATAAAGATAAACCTGGAATAAATGCTTAAGATGCTAAATTACAAGTCCTGTTCTTAATTTAAAATCACTTGGAGAATTTGGGGGCTTTTTCATTTCTCATCTGTTAAATCTTATGATGTACCCATTGGCCTAAAATTCTACATAAATGAGGAAGAAAAACCTGTTAAGAAAAAACCCACACATTTGAAGATTTAAATTATTTGATACGTATTACCCAATTTTGGAATTCTTCAAATGTATTTCCAGGGGCATAGGACATAGATCAGAACGTATTAACCTAAAATCGGCATTTCCCCTAGTGACACAGATCCTGCCATCTCTGGTTGTTTCTCTGTAGCTCCTCGGTTACAATGACAGTAATATGACCGTTTGTGGCCAGCCTCAGATGGTAGCAGAGTGTGCTGCAAACACCACCGCACAGGTTGCCCACAAAGGCCAGCAGAGACAGCCTTATGACTCTTGAAAATGTTACTCTTCCCTGAGAATAAAAATTTAAAGATCCCTGACCACATCCTGAGGGCTGAGGACAGAATGAGTGTCCTGGTGGCCCCAGCAGTTCTGGGGTTTGTGTGTGTGTGTGTGTGTGTGTGACCCCCTCGGCAAGTGGTCAACATGCTGTGCACACAGTGAGCTCTCATAAAGCTGAAAAGTGACTGAGTTATCCAGGAATGAAAGAATTTGAAGATACCTATAATATCTTAATAAATAAGATACAGTTTAAAGACTTTTTATGATTTGCCTTGTTCTGTCGATCGTGCACGTAAGACAGGAGTCCTCAGTACAAAGCATCTGTTGAGTGCCTATTGCGTTCTCGACCTTTCTCCTGATACTTAAAACCATTTAACAAGAGGCTCTTTCGGCCCATCTGCTGTTGACATCATGTGAACCTGGGAAATAAGACGCCAGAGCCCAAGATGCCAGGAGACCAGCCGGGACATTCTAGAGTTTCGGCCGACCAACCATGACTCTAAACCATCTTCCAGCCTTGGAGAACAGGCATGTTTGTGGAGCTCCATCCAGTGGCCGCCGGCAGACCTTCACTCAGCAGGGCGGCCGACTATGGGCCACGGTGCGCTGGGCCACTAGGACCCATGTTTGTGCCACGAGAGGGTGCTTCTCACGGGTTTTAGCCCTGATGTGGATGGGGTTGGGTGGGTCAAATTTGGTGATGTAACTCAGTGATTTTTCACGGCGGCTTTCACCCCCAAACCAGCTGCTGAAATGCAGACAGCCTGCTACACATCCCCCGAAAGGACTGTCCTTCACAAGCTATCCCTGCAGACATAGGCCCAGACTGCACAAGGCTTGCAGAATGAGCAGCAAACTGTGCCTTTACCAAGACACAGCCCTGGCAGCACTGGAGACGAGCGCTCAGTCCACAGGTATCTGCACCCACATATATGTGTACGCCCACATGCACACACACACGCTGGCCATGCCAAGTCCACGCAGCCCCAGGTGGCCATGCTGGAGCCAGGAGGGCCAGGCACCTGCAGGGACAGTAGCCAGGTATGGGCCCGTGACGCTGGACTGCTGTGCAGTTAAGGCTCAGCATGCTGCCGTCCACAGGGCAGCCTCTCCCTGGAATTTCTCATCACTAAGTGAAGCTGAATGCTCACTGCAATGTCCTACATCTCAGGGAGCTAAAGAAGGGCCATGGCTAGAAAGGTACATAAGACCTAGCCGTAAGATTATACATGCCTTCTAAAAACTGTTGGAAAAGTTTCCATCTAAGAAGGCACAGGTGAATGCTGGAGTCTGCAGGAGGGAAGTACTCTGGACCACGGCCTCTGGGCCTGCTCTCTCTTGCATGGCCAGGTGGAAGGCCACATGGGTCCAGCCTCTGCCACTCGGGCTGCCCGTCACCTGAAGCATTCAGATGCTTCTGTCACAGAGGGGCCCGTCTCTGTGAGGCTCTGCCCCCTCCCAAGGCTCCAAGATCAAGGAAATGCTTCTGCAATGGACTCACAATTCCACATGGTGCAAAGGGCACTCCCGAAAAGTGCCCGCCCTTTGTCCCCACCCCTCAGGAGGAGGAGCCTGCACTCCCCCAAGCCTCTGTGGACACCTCTGACCTCTGCACGCGCCTGGCTCCTCCTCTGTGAGGAGATGGCCCGCCAGACAGGGCTGACCGGGCTGAACACTGGGGCCCTAAGGGTAGGACTGCGCTCACCGCATGGCTGCAGAGATAGGCTGCGGGTGTTGGAAGCCAGGTTCAGACCACAAATAACCCGAACGTGGTTTTCTTCAGGAAAACATTTGTCCAAACACCCCAAGCAAGTCCCCCCAGAGTTTGAAAAGGCCCCATTACTTGGCACTGTGGTTTCACTCCAAGGCTCTTGGGTGACCATGAGGTCAGATGAGCACGGAGATAAATCGGGAAAGAGCCAGCGGACAGCCGCGGGCCACGGGCACACGGGCAGATGGACTGCCTGTTGCGGCTCTGGCTCGTCTCCCTGTCCTGGAAGCACCTGTGGGCATGCCCGCCAAGGCTCCCATCATCTCCCATAGCCGCGGAGAAACATGCTGTGGCCTGGGCTGGAACTGAGATGAGTCAGTCCGTAATCAGCCTACTCTCCCCTCTTCTTGCTGACCACACAGCAGCAGGACAAGGAAAGCAAAACAAACAGCTTGGTGGCGAGCAGAGCCAGAAGTCCAGTACAGGGATTGGCCACAGACACACAGGTGAGACCTTTCAAGGTGACGGAGCGGCCGCTAGAGTGGGCCACGGTTAGGGCTTCTAGTGTCAGTGACCCGCATTCTCATAACTAGTGTAGTTACATGGCATCTGTCTCAAATAAAGCCAATTTTAAACATGTACAAATGTCTTAGTGACAAAAGTCGGGACGCACGCAGGGGCCATTGGTGCCGGTATCTCAGAACAGGATACATGAGGCGGCTCCCGCAGCACCTTGCAACCACTCATCTTCCTGTCTGTGTGGATCGGCTTCTCCCAGACACAGCTCTCAGGGGAGTCACAGAACACATGGTCCCCTGGGGCAGGCTTCTCCCACAGAACGGTCGCTGCTAAGGTCCCTCAGGCCTGGGGGAGGCATCAGTCCACCACTCCTTTCTGTATACCGCGTGGGGATGTTTCTCATCCGTTCCTCCACTGACGGACCCTCAGGCCGCTCCCACCGCAGCCACTGTAAGGAGAGCTGCCACGAACATGGGGTGACTATGGGTGTGCCAGATTCTGGAGGCCACGCACTACAGCACAGTCACGTCCATAACTGGGGCTGGGCTGTGGGCAAAGCCCCGGATAGATGCTCTCACTGCAGAGAACATGAAGCCTGACCATCCTGTGCTTATACACAAAGACAACACGTCCCAAGACGGTGTGTTCTGGGACAGAGGGGTGGGCAGGAGAGCCACTGCTCCCTGAACGGGCTGTTCCATCGCCTTCTCAACACGGGGCCAGGAACACAGGAGGAGGAGTGGGCACTGGGAGACCGCTGCCAGTTCCCGTGCAAGTGGAACAATGCTGCCAGCTGACAGGCGGCCCCGTGGGCACACCTTCTTTCCCACTTTCACTCACGTCCGGTAACTGTGCGCACTCTTCATGTGCAGAGCTCCAACACGCTCCAACCTCTTCGCCAACGTCTACCCTTGGCACTGAGGAAGTGTGGGACACATGGGATGGGCCAGGCCAGGAATGAGGCGGCACAGCACTCCCCCTGGAAGTCATGTCCTCCTACACCCCAATCCTGATATAAAGCACACAAACCCAGGGCGCAGACAGTTCTATGGGGAGTAAATCAGATCCACAGAAATGCAAAGACAGGGTGTGACAGAAGGCGGGGACAAGGCCTCGAGGCACCCCAGGAGGAGGGTGCTGGGGTGTCCAGAGATAGATGGACAGTGGGCTGGAGAGGGATCCACTCCAGGCTGGTCCTGGGGCTGGGCTGCAGAGGCCGGCCCAACTAAGACCCATGTGGGACCCTCTCTTTGTGCAGGTCACACTGTTCAACAGAAACCTGTGTTTACAGATGGTCTCTGGCTTCACATGTCTAGGACTGCCAACTCCTCTAACCCTCAGATACCCTGTGCAGCGCTGCTGGACTTACTACCCTCTGACCAGAGTGAACGGGAGCTGGGAGCTAGCCGGCCTGCCCTCACAACCCTCATCTCAATGCTTCGGGCTCTCCCCTCCGCTCGGCACCAGAAATTCAGGCTTAGTGCGTGGCTACTTCTCTTAGCAGTTCTGTTCATCCCGAGTCTCGATGGCTTGGTGGGAGCCCTGGCAAGTGGGGGGCTGGGCCCAGCGGGTAAGGCGCCCACAAGAACAGGAGGCTCCAGTGTCGTGGTGGTTCTCACGGCCCAGCAGCCGGCGGCCGGCAGTACGAGCTCGCAGCCTGGAGGCGGACACTGCCTGTCTGCCAGCAGCAGCCACGGTGCAGATGGAACACATTTCTGGACATTGCAGAATGGAGCCAAACCATACACCAGGCCTCCCAGTGGACGCAGCTGGGGAAGACAATGTGGTTTTCTCAGCTTAACGGAAGACCAGGAGGTCAGGGCGGGGAGAGGCCAGCTGGGCCAGTAGCTCAGACATTTCCCTGCAAGGCTGGGAGAGCCCAGAGGGTAGGCTTACTTCTCTAAATTGGGGCTCTCAAAACCCCCAAGCCCTAAACTCATGTGAGCAGGAGGCAGGATGCCCCAAATCCTAAGACAGAGGGTGGTTGCTGCTCCCTGGGAACTCACCCTGCCTGGGGGGCCCCAGATCTCACGGGAGCAATGCCCCTACGACGCAGCAGAACCCACAGATGAGCATCATCCACATGGGGCAGGGCCCCCACCGCACCCCCATCCCCAGCCAGGCTTCTGAGGAGCCTGATGAGGCCCACCCACCAGCTCCATTGTCCTGAGGCACCCTTCCAACAAGCAGGCGCAGCTCTATAAACCCATTCACAAGACAAAGCGCGGGAGGCCTGCGGCCACCAGCTGCAAGCGGCACGTTCAGACTCAGAGCCCAGAGAGCTGGCCGGGGTTGTGCACAAGAGCTTGGACACCGGGAGGCTGAGGGAGGTGTGCCAGCCACACAGTAGCTCAGGATGCCTCTGCTCGCTTGTGTGCTGGAGGCTGGGGGCTGGGAGCCTCGCTTCCCCTGTGGCCACACACTCTTGTCAGGGCCTGACTCCAGGCTGGGGGCCTCCCTGCAGGTACCAGTGGGCAGAGCTGATGGCCATGCGGCTCTAACAGCAAGGCACCTTGTCACCCTGGGAGCTGAGCAGCGAATGCTGGCCAGCGACACTGACAGAGACCCAGCTGCCCCTGTCCAAGCCTCAGGTCTCCCATCTGGAGAGATTAGCCTCGGTCAGTGGTCCTCAAACCTCGGCGAGGCTTCCCCACTCCTAACCAAGCTCCTAAGCCCTGCTTGGACTCAAGGCTCTTGGCACAGAGGCCCCAGGGTGGCTTGCTCTCAGGTGCTCATCAGCAACAACACAGCAGGACCCACGTGGGGAGTCCAAGTTGTAAGAGACATCAGACGACACGTGGTCCCTGGCCCCAGTCTGGGCTCAGTGACTGGGGGGGTTCCCGGGGTACTCTCTGCCTCCCTGCAGCCTCGGTGGGTTTTCCCTGGAGCTCACGCGGCTATGGATGCCATCAGGGACCCCAGTGGGCTGGGTGCTACATGCAACGTCCCCCAAGTGCTACTCGATCTTACACAGGGTCAGCTGCCATGGGTGCAGTCATGTAAGGAGGGCTCTGCGTGTCACGTCTCCAGCTGGGGCTGGCCTGGGGACAGCCGCCAGGGAAGCGTCACCAGCCTCCAGGTCCATGCTGAACTCCTGCTTCCTTTATGCAGGTCATCTCCTTTAGGGATCTGGGATCCCCGGGGCTACTTCCTCACGCCCCCAGGGCTCCGGACCATTCTCCCTCCGCGATTCTTACCTGCCCTGTGCCCAGCCCCTTGCCAGGGCACAGGATCAGATGTGGATGACCCTGGCAGGTAACAGCATCCTGACTCTGCCTGATCCCAACGGAGGCTCCAGGCCCAGGCCTGCAAGGCTGTGTGCTCAGGCCTCTGGCCTGCTGATCCACCCTGCAGCGGAGGGCAGTGCCTGGCTGGGGTGGAGCGCATTAAGGGACAAACTCTGGGGGACTTTCCTTGGGCTACACAGGTTGGGAACACTTTTCCCTGTGTTATGGGTGGGGTTTTAGGTCCTATTTTAAGTTGCAGACGTTGCCTGCCTTCTGGGAGGGACCATCTCGTGAACGGTCAGTGTGTGGAGTCTGCAGGGAAACCGCTGGATGCCCACAGACGCCGGGAGGCAAGGTACACACCTCACTTTTTCTGTCTGCGAGGCAAAGTTACCTCTCTACGTGGGCCAAGCTGAATTTTTCTGGGTCACGTGGCCAAACCACACTCGGCTTAAAATGCAGTGTGTGTAGTTTCAAGACTTCAGCTGGATTCCTGTCTTCCATACAGGAGCGACGGTCTGTGCCTGCGTCCCTGTGAGCACAGAGCACAGGCAGGACTGAAGACGGACGCGGCGTGTGTGCCTCGCCCAGGTGAGCTGCCGGCCCTCTTGGCTTTCTCTATCTCCCTGCCTCTGGGGGCCCCCACCCCGGGGACTGTGGCCTGAGCGCGGGCTGACAGTGTGGGCTGAGGGTGATTTCACAGCCAAGTGCCATTTCTTTCTGAAAATGAAGGTTTCTTTATGCAATAGCTTGGCTCCAGTGAAAACGAAAATGAGATTTATTTTGCCAGCATTTAAACTTGCAAATGACTGCGCAGAGTGCTCAGGTCCCCTCATAAGGAAAGACACACAGTGGCTCTAGTTCTGTGTCCTGAGGACAGAGCTGGGAGAGGCCTGTCAACTGTCCGCACGCACATCTGGGTGCTGACCAGAGCCGCCAGAGGCACACCCTCACACCAGCTCTCCATCCCAGGGTGCAACAGGAGAGGTTACATTCTGGCAGAAGACAGCGAATGTCTTTCAGGAGGCACATCTGGAACATATAGGTTTCATGGGGTATGAAGCTTGGGATGGGGGGCCCCTTTCCAGAACCGTGGTGGGGGTGGGGCGGGGCACCCAGACCCTGTGGTGTTTCCGCCCAGAGGGAGGAGCCTAGGAAGAAGGAAAGGACTGAGTTTTCCAGGCAAGCAGGGCAGCCAGCCTTCTGCACAAGGCATGCTTTGTGTTCAGGGCCACTCAGTATGGCATGGAAGGAAAGGGTCTCTATGACCACCTGACTCCTCTCTGTAAGTGGAAAGGAACCACCCGAGTGCCTTCCACGTGCCACCTGGTCTGACAAAATCTTCCTGAAGGCACTCAGGGGTGCCATGCTGTGGACACACACCCAGGAGCTCATGCATCTGTCTAATACCACAGGCCTATGGAGTGCGACATGGGGCTGTCCACCTCACAGAGGGGCTGCTAGGGCAGGGCATCAGTGGAAGCCCATGGAGCACAGCCTTCCAGGACCTCCGGTAACAGGGCTGGGCTCTGCACGTGCCCTTCAGTCAGGGCCCCGAGGAGGGTTAGGGCCGAGGAGGGTGGGGCTGGACGAAACAGCTGGGGACAGCAGGGCAGAGACTGCTGGGGAGGGGTCCGCAGGGTCATGTGGCGGCCTGGTGCTGCGGTCCAGAGCACGATGTGGCATCGCCGCAGGGGCTGTGTGCAGGAGGATAGAAACAAAACCAGGGTCTGGCCGCCAACCTGGCCGAGCAGTGTGCCACAGCACAGTGCCATGTAGTCCTGGGACCAGCATGAAGCAGGCCGCAAAAGGCCACGGAGCAGCCACACCCTACCGTCCGGTGCAGGTGTGCGCTCTGCCCCTTTACCAAAGATGCCACATCCCCATCAGGCAGGACCACTGAGGACCCTGGTCGTGGTACAGCCCCTGCTTTCTGACAGAGAGCGCCCACTTCCTCAGACCCTCCTCCAAATCACCCACCCAAGCCCAAACCCTAAAGCAGGCCCTGCTGGCGCGATGCTCCGTAGGGTGCATGGTCTCGCTCCCCATGCGAGGGGACAGCCTAGCCTGTCCCCAGAGGTTCTGGAGGTCCAGGGACCAGGTGTTCTCGAGCTAAGGCACAGAAGGTCCATGAGGACAGGACAGTGGCACCTGGTGGTCAGGGCCAGGCTCCTCATAAGCGCTCGGTAAGTGTGTGGGGACAGGTGGATGGAGTGTGCGTCTCTAGACCAGGGGTGGGTTTGCTGGAGCGCAGTTCTCTCTGGCTCAGCTCTGCGGGGGAACGGCTGCCCCCAGGGCACTGGGACGTGCTGGCAAACACCTAGGCCCACAGAGCGGCCAGCGGACACAAATGGGCATCCCTAGGCCAGGAGACCCCTATCGTCTCTGCCCTCGGAACCGTCTGAACCAGTGGGAAGCTTCTCATGGTGGTGGTCGGGGGGGGAGGTGGGTCTGAAAAGAAGGGCCCTTGAGTACAGACAAGGGGCTCTCACTGTGTCCCTGAACGGCTGCTGAGAGGCCACAGGGACATCAGGGAGTGTGGTGTGTGTCAGAGGAAGATCCCATGAGCACACAGAGGTCCAGAGCTCAGCCTTCACACAGGTTAAGCCTCTCACAGTGGGCTCCGGCCTCTGACTTAACACAGGGACACAAGATGTGTCCACAAAAGCACAGGGACAACAGCGAGGCAGTCCCTGTCCAGGCAGGGACGTCCACTGTGTGAGGAACGGACTGCCCAGCACCGGGTCAGACAGGGAGCAGCTATGTCTCCCGGAGGCACATGTGTGCGTGTAAGTGTGTCCAGGAAAGACAGAGGTGGTCTCAGAAGACATGAAAGGAGCAAAGTGGAAACCTTTTCATCTTCACACTTCCGTGAAGTTTTCCCCAAAACCCATAGAACACATTCAGAACGGCTCAGGTATTCGCACCTTAGGATCACCAGGAAGGAGAAGAGGGAGACGCCTGGTACCAGGTCCCCACAAACGCAGTATGGGTAAGCGGGGCCACACAGCTGGTCACACTCCCTTCCTAGCCTCCAGGTGGGGTCTGGAGGTGGGAGCCTGTGGACGGTTTCCACATGCCATCTGGCCTGAGTCTTGGGTGGTACCCTATGCCCAGTGTCCACGAAAGCTTGTGCTCCCCACACCACAGCACCGTAAAGCTGGCCAGGCTGGACAGCACAGGGCTTGGCCATGTATGGGCTGAACGGTGACTCATCAGGCCCACGGCTGCCTGTCGGCCAGGAGCACAGAAGATTGGGATGGAATGGAAACATTTACGCAGCCGAGACCAGAAGGCGCTAAAAAAGCCAAGTCCTGCCAGAGGGAGCGAAAGCGGGAAGAGCTGGCCAGGAGGGAATGGGGTTGGTGCCTTGGGACAGAGTAGGAAGGAATCCTCCCAAGGGGCAGGGACAAGAGGCAGTTTCCCTTCCCTGTGCTCCGTCCTGTAACTCACTAGATGAACATGGAGCAGGGAGTGCGCCCACCACATTCTCATGCACCTGCAACATCAGGAGCTGGTGGTGGAGAGACAGCCATAGCCAGAGCTCGTGAGTGACAGGAGTCCTGGTGACAGTTCCCAGAGGTTCACATCTGAGACCAATGGGGCCATGGAGAGCCCCAGGCAGAGGGTCGCGCCGGCCAGGCTGAGGACACAGCAGTCACTGAGCAGAATCCCGTCCTCAAAGGCTTACGCTCTTTCCATATAGAAAGAGTTTGCAAGCTTTTCTGGGATCACATGTGAAATGAGCCCAGAACTGGAAAGCACCCAGCAAAAAAGGACATCAAAACTTCAGAGACTCCATAAGCATCTGCAGTGGGGAGGTCCTAGCAACTAGAGTTGTTGCTCGTACACGGGGATGACAAGAAGGGCCATGTGGATGCAGGGAAAACACTGAACCACCCTGCTGTTCAGTGCCTGAGCAGAGCTCCTAGGGACATAAATGTGGGCCTGTAACACAGAACATGTGAGGAGGGGCTGCTGGGAGAGGGCCCAGCGGAGCAAAGGCTGGATGGCCACCTAGGGCCCAGGGGGGCCAAGGGTACACAAACCCTCAGGAAGCCGCCCCACATGCCCCTCCCACTCTGAAAGCCTATTTAAGGAGCTACAGCCACGAGCTGCTGTAAAGAACACAAAATTCTCAAGGCTCTGGCCACGGAGAGCTCCCAGGGGACCCTAGAGCTGGACCCTGGCAGCCCTTTCGTGTGACTCAGAAGAGGGCCCCCAAAGCCCTGGTTCTTGGCCTGAAACTGGCACCAGAACAAGGTAGAGTTATGCCTCAGACGGTCAGGCTGGCTTCTAGGGGAGTTCGGAGTCTCAGCTAAGACCCATGCTGGAAAGCATAGGCTCTCGCAGGGGACACCAAACATCACAGCCTCTCAGGCGAACACTGGCAGCCTCGCAAGTCTGACTCACACTTGCAGACACGAGCCCAGCACCCATCAGCAGGTGCACGGACAGAGACAGTGCAGCACACACGCACACAGTGGGACAGCACCTGGCTGGGACGGAGGACACACTGCCCTTCACGGCAGCACACACGGGCCCACAGCACACCATGCTCCACAAGGCAGAGAGGACAAGTACCTTAGGTCACCACAGCCACGCAGTCGAAAGAAGTTAAAGCTATTTAAAAAGCAGACCAGGGCACGTAGGGGGCACAATCAGCTCCGACCCTTGGTTTCGGCTCAGGTCATGATCTCAGCGTCGTCGGGCTCCACGCTCAGTGGGGTGTCTGCTGGAGATTTTCTCTCCCTCTCCCTCTGCCCCGCCCAAGCTCGCATGTGCCTTCTCTCTCTGTCAAATCAATCAATCAATCTTACAAAAACAAGAACAAACCAGTGAAAGGATGGGAAGGGGGTCTGGCGAGGGCACAGACAGAAATCAGGAAGTGACTGACCCAGGGCCCTACTGTGCTGCTGATGAGCTCGGACTGATCAGCAACACGTCACTGTATCACAGCCACACGCCGCACACCGTATTATAACGTGAACCATGTCAAATTTACCAAATAAAATTCTTAAAAAGCAAGACCTAGCAATCCTGCTCCCAAGTATTTACCCAAGAAAAAAGTTTTCTGCTCATCTGCAAGGAGCCATATGCTTGTATATAAAAACGTATACACAAATATTTCAAGTGGCTGGCTTGTAAGCACCCACACCTGGAAATGGCCCCCACGTCAGCGGAATGGCAGACGCGCGGCTGGGACGTGGCTCAGCGATAGCAAAGAGTGAGCTCTGCCCATGCATCATCAGGGAGCCTCCGATGCCGGCCGCCCAGTGGGAACATGCCAGACACAGAAGGCACCCAGAGTCCGCTCCTGTGATGTCCTGGCAGTGTCTGAATGGGAGGGACAACAGTGCGGGGTTGCCTGGGGTGTGGCACAGGGACGGGCTGAGCACCAAGAAATGGCACAGAGGAATCTAGAGGGTGATGGACCCGTCTGTCAACTGTGCATGGTGGCATTTACGTAACCAGATGCATCCGTGGTATACACCAAAAGGGTAAGTTTTGTCGCATGTAAATGTTAAAAGTATACAGGTTCTTGGGCCAAACCATCAGGTTCTGATCTTGACGCCATTGTTACCTACTGGCTCACTGAACGAGTGACCCCATGGTTCTGTGATGTGCTCACCTCCACCACAACATGGGATTTCAATTGTCCCTACCTCCTGTGGAGAACTACAGTTTAAGGAAATCACCCCATGTTAAGTGCTTCCCACAATGTGCAGCAGTGGTGAACACTCGGCTTTACTGAAGGCCCTGATTCCCACGAGCCCTGCCCCCCATTGCTCCCCTCCAGGGGTGAGCCTCCAGGGCTGGGGCAGGAGGCATAGGACTGTCAAGGCCAAAGAGAAGCCACAAACAGAGAAGAGACACAAAAGAGTCAGGGATGTGGGTGGGGGATTCACCAGAAGAGCCGTCATCAAAGGACAATTTCATGAGAAGATATCTTCCACGTTTTATTATCTTTCTGAATAAAACCTACAAGTGGTGGTAAGGGGAAGGCTGGCGGTCATCCAGCCCGGCAAAGGCTCAGGCCTGAGACAGAGTGGGTGGGGTGGGTGAGGCTGCTGCACAGCCGGTGCGCTGGGAGAAGCTCTGTGCTCCTTGGGCCCAGAAGGGGGCAAAGCTGAGAGCCTGCTGACTTTCCCAGGCTGGCCGCCGCAAGGCCAGGGATTCGGCCAGGGATTCGGAAGCGCATCAGGTCTCACCTGCTGGGATGCCTTCCCCTGGGTCCCAATCCTGAAGGGATAAAAAGGTGCTAGAATTCCACCCTTTGACCACACCCTGGGGCAAAAGAATCACACGCTTGTGTTAAATACAGGAGAGGGAGCATGGCACCCAGTGGCAGGGAGCAGCACCCCACTTTTTGTGCTGTTGGCACACTGGGGGCCAGTGCGCCCCACCCATCCTTGGCAACTTCCTTTCCTTGAATGAGCCCAGAGTGCAGACCGAGGAGCTGGGACCAAGAACTTGGGTCAACAGGCGCTGTGAGCAGTGTTGACGGCAGCACACCCACTCCTGGCTGTGGGCCCACAGGTGCACGACCTCTCACCAGACAACTCACACAGCAGACGGAAGGGAGCGTGAGGTTGGAGCTCACCCCACTCCAAAGAAGGCCCCTTGCCTCTCGAGAAAGGCAAGAAGCAATTAACAAGCTGATGAGTCCAGGACCTTCTCTCACGGCCAGATTTGGGGACGTACACCCTCTGTCCACCTGACTGACCCAGAACCTGGCTACACCCTCTGACCCAGAACCTGGCTACCAAATCAGGTAATGGAGCTGACTGCCACAAGCTGGGGGCCTCTGACAATGAGCGCCCCGAAACCACCAGCAGAGAGAGTACGGTTGGCCCCAGGAAGTGCCCAGGACACTGGCCAGATGCAGAGATCAGACGCCGGCCCAGCCTAATGCTGTTTCCTGACCTGTGGTCAATGTTCACAAGATCTTCTTTCCAATTTGCCGTAATTAAAGATTAACATTCCAAATCACTTCCTCTCTGTCGGGTCACTATTCTTAATTTTGAAGGCATTCTGCGTCCTGGCAATCACTCATCACCTTCAGCAGTAGCAGATGGAAAACAGTGCAATTCCCTGTGTTTCTCAGACAATGCCAGCCAGACACAGACATGGAGAAATGTGTGCATTCAAGTCACCTCCGCAGGCCTGTGGGACGGATAGCCACTGATGTGCCAGAGAAGGCAAGCACATGCTAGTCACCTCCACATGTTGTGCCCCAGGGCTGTCAAACCAGGACAATGCATCTGGGCACTGGGCGTGTCCAGGAAGGAGGGACGCCCATGACACATCCGCATACGCAAGGGGCCACCTGTCAGACCTCCTATGTGTGTAACAGGTGCTTCCAGATGCAAAGTCTGCTACTGAGATGGCTCTGGTGGTGGGTAGCCAGGAAGAGAGGCCATGCGCTTGTGCTCTCTCCTTTGGAAGTCCGTGCTGGCAGCATGTGACCACACTGTGTGACTCTGTCAGCCAGGACCCAGGCTGCCCCCCCGGGGAGAACATGAAAGCAGGCTCTGGGGCCAGGCCTACGCGTGAGCATTCCACGAACATCAACTCTCCCATTTTACCCCCTCAACCTCCTTTGAACAAGCAGCTACGCGATCTCCTGACTTCATGGGCTCTTTGGTTAAAACTGAAGGGGAGGATGTGTGTATACAGAAACCAAACAATTTCAGTGACAAAAGACCAGCCAGGAAGGATGTGAGTCTGTACACATTGCGATTTAAAGCCCCAAGTCAGGACTTTACAGCTTGGCTCATACCAACAGGTCCTGGTTGAAAGAGCAGGAAGGGCTGTGATCCTCAGGGCCAGCGTTCACATACAACCCCTTTCCGTCTCCACAGTCAACACGACAGAGTGCAGGTCTCTGGGTCCAGAAGCTGGACAGTCACATGCACACGTGTCGCAGAATGCAGATTCCGGCCGTTCCCCGGCCTGATGCTGAGGCCCTGAGTGAGCACGATGCCCAGGAGGAGTTCTAAATCTGGGTCCTGGAACTCCGCTCCCCTGCAGTTCTTCAGGAGATTGGGGCCCCTGGCGCACAAGCTTTAGCAGTGGGACTAAGACGTGACCTCATTCCAAGAAGCTGCCTCTCTTAAGAGCAGAAAGCTTCGTTCCGATGTGTGGGGAGAAGTGGACGGGCACCCAGGCCCCTGCTCCAGAACCCCCACAGGGAAGCTGGTAGTCACACCAATCCCTCTTCCCACCCTCCTCGGGGGAGGCCCTCCTCCAGGCAGGCCCCCCGCCCCCACCCTTCTCGTGACCCTAGGGTGATGGCCGGTAAATAGCGTGGTATGCTTCCATTGCAGCTCGGACGCAGCTGGGATGAGCTTGCACAACATGTCATGGGTCCAGTACCCGAGTCGCGTGTCCTCAGCAGTTGAGGATGTCATCGCCGCACAGAGCATCGTCTCTAGGTGCCTGCAGGTCTACATGGCTCTGGGGGTTCCGGTGAGCTTGGCGGCTGGGCTCTTCAACCTGACCACCTTCATCAAGGGCCGTGCCAGGTGGGGTGGCCTGGACGCATTCCTTTCGGACCTCACGATCACCAACGTGTTGGTGACGCTGCTGTCCCTCACCGCCATCAGCCGGCCAGACTACATGGTCGCCACCAACCTGAGTTGTGCCACCCTCTCCTTCCTGGCCAATGTCTGCTACTTCAACGCGCAGTATGTGCAGCTGGTGATGCTCTTTGCGTTCCTGCTACAGGGCTCTGCGCCCTGCCTGCCCGTGGCCATCAAGGCGGCCCAGAGGCCCATGGAGAGCCTGGCCATCATCGGGGGCTGTGCCTTCTGCAGCTCCCTGGGACTGGCAGCCCTGCTGGGCACATCTGGGGAGCTGTCCAGAACCACCCTGTGCCAGGTGGACCCACTGACCGCCTGGCCCGAGTATGAAATCGTCAAGGTCAGCCTGGGCTTCGGGCTGGCCCTTGTCCTGAAGCTGGCGTTCTTCATCCTGATCGTTGTCCAGCTGGCCTGGCGGGCGGCCCCTCCCCAGAGGGATGTGGCCTCCGCTCCCTGCCTTGTGCTTGCCATGGCCCTGACCACGTTTGCCTGCCGCCTCCTCTACAACATTGCACTCCTGCAGCGGGCCCGGCTGAAGCTGCAGAGGGACATTGGCTCTCCCAGGGATGAGCTGCTCATGAACCTGGCAGAGCTGGTCCTGTTTGGGGAGAGCTGCATGAATTCCCTGGCCATCCTCTTCCTCCACAGGCCTTGCAGGCTGGCACTGCTGAACCTTCCAGAGCGCATCACCCAACGGTGCAGGAAGGCAGATCCCAGCGACAGCTTCTCCTTAAAGAGGGTCAGCGGTTAAGGCAGGGCTTCGTCTGCAGTGGACGAGCAAGCCGGACGAGTGAGAGGGTCTTCCTGGCAGGGAGGGGACAGGACCATCTGTTGAAACTCCAGTCTGCATGGTGAGCACCAATGGGGGGACAGGATCGTCTGGAAGGCATGGCAAACCAGCTGCCTGGCATGTGGCTCCACACCCTAGATCAAGGCTTGCAGCTAAAGGAAACCCTGCAAATCAAGGGCTCTGCGACTATGGGGGCCAAAGCTGTCCAGACACAGGGCTGACCGGATGGAGACGTCCTACATGCTGGTGGGCAGTTCCGTGAGCCTGAGTTGACATCCTTTTCTGCCCCTTCCCAGCCAGACAACAGAATCTTGAAAATAAACACATTGTTCAAATAACTTTGGGGCCATATTATAATCTAGCCCTAAAGGGTCGTTAACTGGTTAACTTTTAACACTGCCAGAGAGTCTGGACCGCAGACATACTGCTAAGTGCAAAGGAGCTCAGTTTTATCTCTGTAAGTGTACCATCCTCACTGGAGGTCTGAGAGTATCACCCACAGGCTGATCAAGTGTCACACGGTGCTCCTGGCTCCCTGCCAGGTAATCAAGTGTCACATGGCGCTCCCGGCTCCCTGCGACCTGGCAGGTGGTTGGTGCCCACCATAAGGTACCAAACATAAAATACGAAGTTCAGTAGTTAATCTTAATGCAGATTCACACTTAACAATTCTTGCTAGATTTACATTAAGATTTTCTTGGTTGAACAGAGAAAGGAGGCGTGAAAGGGAAAGGGGTCTCTGGTTGTGGGAATCTATACCTTTGACAGGTTTGGTTTTTTATGAAAACCTCGAGAGTAGTTTTAGGGTCACAATAAAATTAAAAGGAATGAAGAGGTTCCCTCCACGCCCTGCCCCCACCCCGACGTAACCCCTGATGGAGTGCCTGTCACAAGTCATGGATCTCCACTGACATATCGCTGTCATGCCAAGTCCATAGTTTACATCTGGGCTCACTCCTGGTGCTGGACATTCCATGGTTCCGACGGGTTTATGCGGACACACAGCCTTCGTTGTGGGGTCACAGAGGACCCACTGCCTGAAAAGCCCCCATGCTCTGCCCCTTCATCCCTGTCCCTGGTCCCGGGCCCCCCATCCATCTTTACTGTCCCCGCAGTCCTGCTTTTTCCAGAACACCCTGCAGCTGGCATCCCACAGTCCGGAGCCAGCTCACACTGACTTCTGTCACTTGGGAACATGCACGTCAAGTTCCTCCACGTCTTGGTAGCTGGTTTCTTTTTAGGGCTAACACTGTTGTCTGGATAGCTTCTATTTTAATGACTATTTTATGTTATTCTGCAAACTACAGGACAAAAACTTGCCTCTTCGATGTTGATACATCTGCATTATTTCTTTGGAAAAAAAAGAATTTGGATTACATTGTTAAGTTGCTTCTGTAAAACCATTAAAATACTAAATGCTTTAAAACCCCGCTCCCTTCTGTTTCTGCTCCTGTGTGCTCACACACTCCAGGAGCCTTGGCCCTGGACCCCAGGCAGGCGCGAGGCCCGCAGGGGCTGGCAGGGTGCACAAAGGACGGAGCTGGGAGCATCTGAAGTCAGTGCGCTCCCTTCCGCCGGGAGGGTCAAGCAGGACAAATGGCATCAGGATGGACATGTCAAGGCTGCTCCTTCACACAGGATAGAGTAATTCTTACTAGATGCTGGATGTCAGGCATTTCCCTTGTTGGGTGTTAAATTTCACTCTCATTTTTTAAAAAAGATTTTATTTATTTGAGAGAGAGAGCAAGCAAAAGAGAGAGAGAAAGAACACGAGTGGTGAGGAGCGGCAGAGGGAGAGGGAGAAGTGGGCTCCCTGACACGGGCCTCGATCCCTGGACCTTAGGATCATGACTGGAGCCGAAGGCGTAGACGCTTCATCGACTGAGCCCCCCAGGTGCCCCTGCTCTCTTCTCCTGAAGAGTACTGACATTTACTCCGGCAGGCATGTTGTTCCCTGCGGACCTGTGGGATTCTCTGGAGAGTTGTGTTTAAGCTTTGTTAGTCATGGTCTGGTGTGTCCCATTCTGGGGTCTCTCCTCGTTGTCACAAATGCTCAGAAATATCTCTGGTCTGACCAGGTGGAAGAGAATGTGGCCCAGGCCTATGTAAACTCTGGAGTTGTTCGGCTTGGAGCTGGCCTGTAGTTGTTCTCAGTCTGGCCTTGACTGTCCCCACCAGGCACGTACAGGTTCAGCTCTCTGCACCTCGGGAGCTCTTTTTTGACATGGCTCCCTGTCTCCAGCCCCATCTCCTGCCATTCCAGCTCCTCTGGCCTCCCAGAAACCTAATCCCGTCCCCTCAATGTGGTCTGGTCACCCGAGCTGCTCAGATCCCTTCCTGCCCCCGGACAAGGGGGCTCACTGTGCCTCCTTCCTTCTCTCTGAGACCAAGAGCCTGCACTGCCCACTGCCCCAGTGTCTGGAAACAGTTCTGTCCTCTATTTTATCCAGCTTTTAATGGTTTATGGCAAGTTCCCTGACGTTACTCATTTACGGCCAGAAGTGGAAGGATCTAAATTAATGTATAAATATACAATAATAGAAGCCAACAGCCTGCTAGTTTTAGAACAGAAGGAGGGGTTAGGCTCACATGTGCTCAGGCTCCTCTAAGAAATGGCCGACTCACACTGGGACAGCAAACACGTAAGCCAAGCCCGGAGAATCTGATCCCACTGAGTTTCTCAGTATTTTGGCTAAAGGAATAGTTTTAGAACTCAACCACAGGAATGTAAAACGGTGGTTCTCAAACTTTTTCTTTTGAGCCACAGGATCCTTTCTTTAAACAAATCCTATGAGGAAGCCCAGTGTCTGAGACACTAAAAGGTACCGTGCCGATGGGAGAGGAGGTGGGGAAACCCGACCCTAGAGCACCAAGGTGCCCCCGGCCCCCAACACTAGCCCTGCGTGGGTCTCATCTGTTCACCCCTTGCCCTGGGTCAGACAGGACACACTGTGAACAGGAGCTCCTCAAGAACCAAGCCAAGAGAAAGGTCAAGAGCCACAGAGGAGAAAACACACAGAACTGGTTTTCCACCGTGGGGGGTTGCTTTAGCCCAGAAGGTGCCCACCAAACCTCGATTTGAAAAAGATGGCTCAGAATGAAGAGGGTGGA
Organism: Mustela nigripes; assembly: GCF_022355385.1. NCBI lineage: Eukaryota > Metazoa > Chordata > Mammalia > Carnivora > Mustelidae > Mustela > Mustela nigripes. The sequence continues at coordinate 662,961 of NC_081567.1, forward strand.
GGGCGAGGGGCAGCCACTTCCTGAGGCTCCCGGCCTCTCCCTGAGGACCCAGGCCACCAGCCTGGCATTCTAGAACATGCCACCCACAAACAGCCCCCCTTGGGGCAGAGCCTGGTAGACACCATCTAACTGAGCTTCTGTGGGCCACACACACGGCATTCTGGGTGCCACTGGCACACTGCTCTCAGAAAATTAGAGGAAATGTCCAGAAAGCTCCAGGCAACAGCTGAGAGGAGCCCAGCTGTCCAAAAAGTCAACATTGGCGAAACCGCGGGGATGGCTCCTTTATGGTGTCATGAAATACCCCCAGGGTGAGTGGGCATGAAGGTGCCTCTGATGCTGGAAAGAAGCTGCACCCTCGACATTCCGTCCCGTAATGGAAGGGGCTGGACAGTGGGTCTGCAGAAGGCAGCTCTAGGGAACAGCTTTGGACAGTGTAGACAGCGGTGGTTTGGCACGCTACGGCATGGACACACAGCTCTGCACACACACGAGATTGCCACTTGGGTCTCACTGATTGGTAGCCCCAGAGAGGACGGGAGGACAGTGCCAATGCATCCACTCCTGCTAACACAGGCTCCAGGCTGAGTCTCCAGAGCACAGCTCAGCTGGAAGGGAGTGCCTGGTGGTCACTTCTCTGCTCCCTGGGCCAGCTTCCTGGGCCACACACACACACACACACACACACTCAGAATCAGGGGCTCTGACACTCAGCCCCGGCCAACGGCTACCCAATGGGGGCCCATAGTACTCCCCCACAGCACATACCTCTGCATGCCAGCCTGCAGCCGATAAAGATGGTGCAGGACGTCCATCCACACACTCCCCCAAGGTGAGCCCATCCCCATCCCCTCTCTGGGCCCTGGCCTCGGTTTTTATAGCAAGTGGTGCTGGCCTGAATGCTTGAGGGCATGTGAGCACAAAGCCCACAAAAGCCCCCAAGGGCTTTGTAAGGGTCACAAAGAATGCAGGGGAAGGGCTCTGCTTCCCCCCACTCAGGATAATCAAGAAAAAACACGAGAGGCGGAGTGTGCAGGGTGGCCTCTCAAGAGCGGGCACACCCACGGTGCCCATGAGCTTCCTCCCATAAGCACCACAAAGGCCATGCTGTGCTTCCCAGTGCCAGCAGACTCTGAAGCGCAGCTGCCACAGCACTTGGGGTCTCAGCCATGAGCCGAATCCTGCCAACAAGCCTCCAAACATCGGGACTGAGCTTCTCTCTCCCTAAGATGCACCCAGAGGAAAAAGGAGCCCGACTGCCCGGGACTCCGCTCGCGTCTTGCTGACCAGGCCATCCTGGGGAAGGGTGGCACACGCACGTGCTGTGGACACATGGCCCCACCCGAGGACAAGGACGGCGCAGGCCAGGTGTCCTGGTGTTCATAGCTTCCTATGGGCATCATGTAGCGCCCCCATTCTACCACCACTCTACCGAGGGCCCTAGGGCAGCTGACTGCAGAGGAAGACGACGGGAACCTGGGGGTTCCAGGCTTGTTCCCATTGTGGCAAAACGTTTCTCACCATAGGGGTCCCTCTGCAGCCAGGGGGACAATTCTTTGCTACAGAAGAACAGGGGTGGCAGGGATGGGGGACACAGTATCAGGCCTGGAGGAACTGGAAATGAGGGTAAGGGTTCTTTCTGGTGGGGCCCTCACTCAGGCAGACCTCCTGGCTTTACCACATGTCTGTTCTTTATGTGCTACCTGTTACCGGACTACATCTGCAAATTTAACTAAACGAACGCCAAGCAGACCAGACTCCCTTTGAAGTTTCCCTATCATCCAATTCTGGGGATGGATAAAAATCTGTAAAGAAGTCTAATTCAGCCCCAAGACAACCTTGTTACAGGGGACTGGCCATGTGGGAAGCTCTCAGTGCAATGACGAGGACCGTGGGCCAGAGTCAGCCAGACGGAGGCCTGGGCCAAATGCACCTGAGCTCAAGCTTCTCACCTGCACGGCAGGGACAGGACCAGCCCCCACATGCCAGGGTGCTCAGTGAGGGCTACATGAGCCATGGGTAAAATGTGGTCAGCAAACAGAGCCTGGCGTGAGTAAATGCCCACTGGAGGGTAAATTTTAACATCGAAAGGTCTTTCTGCTCTACAGAGACATCCATAAGATGTTCCCATCCCTGATGCATGCAAACATCAGCTCGGGTTTGGGGACTGAAATCCCTAAGGCAGGGTCCTGTCGTATGAAGGCTGACAGGTTACTAGCCACCCAGGGCCACCAGCTGGCAGCCCTCATGAGCTGATGGCAAGCCTTCTGCATGGGGCCAGCATGCTAGGATAGTGCTGGGAACTCGGGGGGAGCTGCAGGGATAGTGCATCAGGAGCCACGGGAAGCACCTCCTCAGCCACCGGGCCGGAGGGGCCACAGGCCTTGGGCTGGGGCGAGTGGGCAGTGGCTATTTTTACGTGACATGTCTTGGCTATTTCAAGGTTTGGATTTTTATTTATTTTTTTAACACAACAGGAAGTTATACTTTCTCATGACTCATTTCTTTCAAAATGGTGTCCTCAGGCATCGTTAGTGCTGGACTTGTTGGGAGTCTGTGGCTGTCCACGGTAGGTGTGAGATCACACCGGCCTCATCCACGTTACTAAATCATTCAGAATTTGAAGAATTACAGATTAGAATTATGTCTGGATTCTAAAGCTGGAAAGAACACTAGATGTTAGTATGTTTCCATAAAAAACGTAACATTTCAACATTTTCTGTTGATATACATGTGTATTAAACCAAATCTGAAAGATGTTAGACTATTACCATTCAGAATACCTTCAAGCGTTTGGAACAGGATCCTGACAAAACAGAAAAAGCTTGCAGGGAAGCCACCTGGCAGCCTGCAGGGCCCGTCACTGGAGGGGAACCCTGCGGCCACCATGCCCTTGTCCAACCGGACACCTTGCTCCAAGCCCGGAACCAGCCTCTGTCCTCCGGGAGGAGCACGTGTCGGTCTCTGTGCTGCCAACGCCACAGCCGTGTGCTTTATTCACACTCAAGTCACCCAAAAGATCATGCTCAGGTCAATCCCACAGCTTCAAAAAACTCAGAAAGTAAAAGGTCACCAAGAGGAAAGTACGAGATCAATTAAAATGTGACGTCCACGAACACTGCACAACTTGGTGCGAGTAGCCAGGGTGCGGCCAGTCCTACAGACCTCAGACCTGATGTGCACGCACCTGGGAACTGGGGCCAGTGACTCTGCTGGCCTTTCCCTGAGTTGATGGTAAACCCAACCACCAGCTGGGGTGGGGGTGGCAGGCAGGAGACAGTAGCTACCTGCAGGATGGTGAGGCATTGGGGTGGGGGGCGGGGGGGGGCCCAGGGACTGGGGCAGAATTCACCCTGACTGCACAAGGGCCGCAGCTGTGGCAAGGAGGAGGAGGAGGGCCTCTCGGGTGGGTCACTGACTCCTGCGGGACAAGTGCACTTAGGCGATTTCAGGAGCAAAGAGAAAGCGAGAGCTGAGACAGGCTAACACCGAGAGCAGAAAAACAACCCTAATTCCTAATGTACTAGCCCCAAATACCTGTTATCTCCTGGGTTTAAATTTCTTTCTGGAAATGATTTTGTGAAAGTTCTAGGTTCCAATTCTAGTTCTAGGTTCGATTCTCCAAGTATAATTAGTACAATCCTTTCTCGGCTTAGGAAATCTAGTGCCTCGTTTTAAAAACAAGCAATACCATTTTAGTTCCAGCAAATGACGATGGGTCATCTGAAAGGTACACAAGACCTACTTACAATGTTTTCACACTTTAAAAAAAATTTATCAGTGGGTGAAGAAAAGCAGGTAAGTCTGGAAACATCCATAAAAATGTGTAGTGGGACTGAGCTCATCGCCACAGTGTGGGAGAAAAAAGGCCAGCAAAAAAATGGTTAATGCTGGCCTTCTCGGAGGCCGTCCAGCGGTGCTGAGCACAATGGGCGGCCCTGGGAAGCCTATAAAGCCTGCAGTGCCCGGGTGTCCCGGTGTCCGGCGCGATGACGGAGCGATGATGGGCATTCTGGCGGGTCAGCCTCGTGCACCAGGCTTCCCATCCCAGGACCACCGCTCTGGCACCCTTCGACGGGTGGAAGCAAGTCCAGAATCCCCACTGCCCGAGCGAGAGCTGCCGCTGTGCCTCCAGCCAGCCCTGAGCACAGTCACTGAGGCTGGCTGACAAGCCCTCCGAGGGACGGGGGAAGGGTCTGCTCCAAAGTGGCTGCGGTGCAGGTGAGTCTCCCTCCTGGGTTCCTGGTTCTGAGCTAGGGTCGGTGCCACCACGGGACCACTGGGCAGACCTGGCTCAGTGGTCTCATGTAAGGTGCAGCAGGCCACCCTCTGGTGAGAGGGCCACTGAGGCTATAGCCCTTCTCCTCCACTAAGGACTCAGATGGGGCTCTAACAATCTCAGCATGACTATAGCCGGGGAGGCTAAGCACAAAGGTTCTTTCTATAGTGCATGCCGAAAATAATAAGCAGTATTCTGTCATATTTCTTTCAAGCCAGAGGCTGTCTCACGTTAGGACAGTCAGACGGCTCTGTCTACAGCATCATGTCTCACTCAATGAAAATACTCGCCCAAGCCACACATCTGGGCGGATTAGTATTGCTTCACGAAGACACATACCCAGTAGATTTGACAAATGTGGCTTTAGTTTTCTAGAACTAGACAAGCAGTGGAAACATGAAACAAAATGATACGAAACTATTTCATGCTCATCCTTAAAAATTCATGGTCAACTCTCAGGAGGGTGCTGTGGAGGTAGGAAACCCATGCTACTTTCTGAGTCTGTTCTAGGCTACTATGAAAGTAACGGTATTTGCCAAGGATCAAAAGACTCGTGTACATGGGAAGGCAGTGGCGGACTCGCTTTCCAACTCTTTCCATACAGCCTATCTTGACAAGCACTGAGGAGGACGAGTGTGCGCCGTGAGTGCCTTCACCTTCAAGCCTTCCTCTGGAAGCATCAAAAACAGCCCCGAGTTTCCACATTGAGAGAGCAAAACAAGCACTTGGAGCACTTTTTACAAAGAAATTAAAAACAGAGGCTTTTAACGTTACAGATAGTATCTGGGCACGATGACATTTATGTGGTTCAAATTGGTATTATCTACTAAAGATGAGTAAAAAATGCAAAATAAGTAATAAACTTATCAACCCCAGCTAAGCAAAGCTAAATGAATACTTTTTAAATCGTAACTGACCCCAAGGCTGCGACTTACGTTTTTCTGCACCGCCCCTCCCCGCCTTTTTAAAGCAGTATTTTCAAGCAGTGGTTCAATAAATGTCTAGTCTGGTTTGGCAACACTTCAGAAATGAGTCCTAATGATCTCACAGGGTAAAACAAGAACTCTCAACAGAAAACAATTCAAGTCCATTTTAACGTGCCAGGCCGGCTTCCTTGGGGCTTCTCGTCATTGGCAGCAGGCCCCCACCCACCCCCTCAATGCAAGGGCACCCCTCCCCAGCTGCCCAGCGAACCCTGGCTGACTTGTCTATTGAGATCACAGACAAGCCAGGTTGTGGTGAAGGGCCCTGGAGGCTAGACCTGTTGGCCTCAAAGGTCTAAAGGGCTTTGCTTAGGATTTTGTTTTTTTCTTTTGTACCCAGCTTCTAGGTTACAAACATTACAAAAATATATTAGATTTTATAATTTATGAAAACACTGGGTAAATATCTACTAAAGCAAGTACCTTTTTTTGTTGTTGTTGTTAAGATTTTATTTATTTGACACAGAGAGATCACAAGTAGGCAAAGAGAAGCAGAGAGAGGAAGAGAAGCAGGCTCCCTGCCCAACAGAGAGCCTGATATGGGGTTCGATCCCAGGACCCTGGGATCATGACCCGAGCTGAAGGCAGAGGCTTTAACCTAAAGCCTTTAACCTGAGCCACCCAGGTGCCCCAGTACCATTTTTATTATGTTTTCTCTTTCATTTCATATCATGAAAGCAGTAGCTTAGATTAGCAAAAAACAAAACAAAACAAAACAAAAAAACCAGTTTTCTTTTATCTATTTTACTGTAAGAGATTCTGCTTAAGCAGTTTCCACACAGCATTCTGGGCCCACTATCTTCAGAGAAGCTGGGTTTTTCCCTTCCCATCTCAGCTCTCTTTCTAACAGCTGCTGAAATAAATTTTATTTCCTCTGCTGGCAAACAGTACTTTTCCTGAGATTTCCATACCCAACCTCCATGTTACTTCATAAGCCAGCTATTCAACTATTTTAAAAAATAGGCGTCCACTGTGCATTAGGATGACTCACAGTCCAGGCTCCGGTCAGACTGAGCAGCCGGGAGCCCTGGGGACAGAATGTGGGGCATTTTCTACACTTAATTCTTTTCCCTCAGCTCAGTGACAACCACCTCTCCAAGACGCTAAGGACCTCAAGTCCTGGCCTTCCCTGCACACTCACATGCCTGCCGTCCCCATGGCCATTGGCCACAGAGACCGTCTTCGCCAAGAAGCCTTAAAGACTTGAACCAAAGCCTGACTCCTCTTCCATCTGCTTCTCTCAGGTGCACAGGTAGTGGCGCCACGCTGCGCGTGGATCACGGCAGCTGACAGCAAGCCAGGGCGCTGCCCGCTGTGTGGCCATGGACCACTTTCTCCGATTACTCAGCTTTCTGCAAAACGGACCCACGCTGCTTGCAGTGGTGCCTGCGATGACTTCCACTCTTACAGGCATCTGGCTCACTTCAAAGAGCGTCACCTTTCTTTCTAGAGATGGAGCTTTCGTTTAAGTCGGATTTCTGGTAGCCACACAGCAAACCTCGAAAGGTGCGCCTCTGGGGACACGGACGTGACTTCCCCAGTGCCGCTCCCTGGCATGGAGATGCACCCAGGTGCCTCCAACAGCACCCCCCTGGAGCTTAACCTGTCCCATGCACTCACCAGCACTGTCCTGGCTAACCAGACGGGCGAGCTCTCTGAGCATCAGCAGTATGTGATTGGGCTTTTCCTGTCCTGCCTGTACACCATCTTCCTCTTCCCCATCGGCTTTGTGGGGAACATCCTAATACTGGTGGTGAACATCAGCTTCCGGGAGAAGATGACGATCCCGGACTTGTACTTCATCAACCTAGCAGCGGCTGACCTCATCCTGGTGGCTGACTCCCTCATCGAGGTGTTCAACCTGGACGAGCAGTACTATGACATTGCCGTGCTGTGTACCTTCATGTCACTCTTCCTGCAGATCAACATGTACAGCAGCGTCTTCTTTCTCACGTGGATGAGCTTTGACCGGTACATTGCTCTGGCCAAGGCCATGAGGTCCAGCCTATTCCGCACAAAGCACCACGCCCGGCTCAGCTGCGGCCTCATCTGGATGGCATCTGTTTCGGCCACATTGGTGCCCTTCACCGCGGTGCACCTGCAGCACACGGAGGAGGTCTGCTTCTGCTTCGCAGACGTCAAAGAGATCCAGTGGCTGGAGGTGACCTTGGGGTTCATCATCCCCTTCGCCATCATCGGCCTGTGCTACTCACTCATTGTCCGCGTGCTCGTCAAGGCTCACAAGCACCGAGGCCTGCGCCCCAGGCGGCAGAAAGCCCTGCGCATGATCTTCGCGGTGGTCCTTGTGTTCTTTATCTGCTGGCTGCCGGAGAACGTCTTCATCAGCGTCCACCTCCTGCAGCGCAGCCCACCGGGAGCCGCTCCCTGCACGCAGTCCTTCCGCCACGCCTACCCGCTAACAGGCCACATTGTCAACCTGGCAGCGTTCTCCAACAGCTGCCTGAACCCCCTCATCTATAGCTTTCTGGGGGAGACTTTTCGGGACAAACTGAGAATGTACATTGAGCAGAAAACCAACATGTCAGCTCTGAACCGCTTCTGCCACGCTGCCCTGAAGGCGGTCCTTCCGGACAGCACAGAGCAGTCGGACGTGAGGTTCAGCAGCGCCGTGTAGAGGCACTTCTGTACCCACAGGGATCCCACGCTGGTTCACCCCCAGGGCAAGGTGGGAGGAACAGCTGGGCCACACTGCGCTCTGAGCCCAGTCAGAACAGGCTGGCCCACCCGTGCCCCAGCTGCGGGCACACCTGGGCTCTGAAGAGCCCTCACTGCAAGCCACCTTGACCTTGGACCGAGTACACAGCACTGGGGCTCCCCGCCCACACTCACGGCTGCAGGGCAAGTGACTGGCGAGAGCTGGCGTAGGGATGGGGACCAGCGTGAACTTGCGGTCCACTCTGCATGCACTGTGTCCCACAGCAAACGACGTTTCTCATGTTGGCCAGTGCAAGCAAAACAAAGGGGACATTTTGGAGGAGAGACCTAGTTTCAAGGTCCATCTCCTATAAATCTGCCATCCTCGGGAAAAATGAATGCTGCAGACAGAACACACTCAGCAGACCTGAACTGGAAACTGGACCATCCGCCTCGTCTCTGGCTTACGGTTTACTGGGCATACACTAACAAGTGCCCTCGAGTCAGAGAGGAAGGGAGAAGTGCTTCTTCTTCGTCACACACACACACGCCCCCTCAGGGTGGCCCTGCAGACAGCGGCCACACAATCCAGAGCACTTCTGCAACCAGAAGCCCCGCTGCTGTCTGAGTCGCCGGCCCTCTGCTGTCTGTTCCTGGGCATCTCTGCACCTACACCATCAGGGAAGGAGACCATGGGGTTACGGGCTGGGGAGCCAGCATGCATGGGACCAAGTTGGCCTCTGAGAACAACAGTGGGGCAACGATGATGGCAATGTAAACAGCTCTCCCTAAAATGTACAAAAGAAAAACTAGTGACTGCTAGGAACGTCCAGCTCTTCTCAATAAAACATAGCCACATCCTGATTCTCAATTCTCTGAGTTGTTCGGGATGGGTGGGGCAGTCCTTGAGCCTCGGCAGCAAAACCAGTCTTTCCTCATAAGGGCACCCCTGTCCCTGGTGTCACCAGGCTCACGACCCAGCCAGCACTCCCTCCCAGGGCAAACATCTACACCCATCACCCACACGCACCTGGCATCTCCAGGGCATTTAATGCTCAGCTGCACAAGCTCCGGGTGTCAGAGCAAACATTCCTGGGAGTGCACCACGTGCCCTGGCTCTTCTGGAAGGCTCTGTGCTATAAGCATCAGGCACGGTGCCTGCAGTAGCTCAGAGTGCTCACAAGGCAGCTGGGGAGGCAGAGGGGGCTTCTGTCCTCCAATGCACAGGACCCGGGGGTCCGGCCTTCTGATGTGGGCTGGGGTTAGGGATCTCTGGCCTCCTTACGGTTTGAGACTGGGAACCCCAGCCTCCAACATGGACTGAGGGTGGGGACCCCTGACCTCCACTGTGGACTGAGTGTGGGGACCCCTGGCCTCCAATGTGGGCTAGAATGGGGAGCCCTGGACTTCAATGTGGGCTGAAAGAGGGGAGCCCTGGCCTTCAATGTGAGCTGAGTGGGGACCCCTGGCCTCCAATGTGGACTGAGACTGGGGACCCCGGTCTCCACTGTGGGCTGAGAGTGGGGACCCCTGGCCTCCACTGTGAGCTGAGAGTGGGGACCCCTGGCCTCCACTGTGAGCTGAGAGTGGGAGCCCTGGTCTCCACTATGGGCTGAGAGTGGGAACCCTGGCCTCCAGTGGGGACTGAGTTTGGGGACCCCTGGCCTCCAATGTGAGAGTGGGGAGCCCTGGCCTCCAATGTGAGAGTGGGGAGCCCTTGCCTCCAATGTGGGCTGGGGCAGGAAAAACATGAGCCCCATCCCTCCTGCCACTCCATTCAGGGGGCCCATCTCCCCAAAAGATGGGTCCTCAAGGATGTTCACACTGGCAGGGCTTCCTGTGGGGAAGGCGAGACAATGTTTAGGTGATAGGGTGACAGGGAAATGGGCCATTTGAAGTTTCAGTGGTTTTTATAGGTGCAAATCTCTAAGAAAGAGGGTGTCTGTCCCAAGTGAATATTTGCATTGCCCAACTGTGACCTTGCAGAAATGCCATCTCTAGCACCCAAGTCCCACTTCAGACTCACTTTCTAAATAAACATCCCCGTTGTAGGCCCGGAAAACCACCCAACCGCTGAGGACAGTTCCCACACACCAGCGGCTCTGGTGTGGGGGACATCACTACAGGGTGGCCACATGAGCTCTCCCGCTGCATTGTCACAGGACACCCACCCTGCAGCCAAGGTGAGGGGAGCAACTTCCAAGGACGAGTCTTCCCTCCATCCTCTGCCTCTCCAGAACCTCCAAAAGTTGTGAATCTACGTGGGGTACAGACACCGCGTTGATGCACCTCGTCCTATAAAAGCCGGAAGAGGTTCTAACACGCCTTCCCTCATACATCCTCTGAGCCCCCCGTGGAACAGCTTCTCAGGATGGGCTCTGCCCCAGCCCAGGGCCCAGTCAGAGCAGTTGGCATGCCCGGGACCCAGCCTGCAAACCCTGCTCCTTGCCAATTCCCCCCTTTGACCTCAGTGCTAACAACTCCAAGCTGCAGAGCGGACACACAGACCTGCTCCCCAGCTTCAAGCATGTGACTCCGTGCAGGGATCTATCAAACACGCACACCATTCCCAGCAGGAGCAGCAGTGGTGGGGAGGGCGCGAAGACTTCACAGAGCCTGGAGACCCATGTGTAGCTCTGGAGAATGGAGTCGGGGGGGGTGAGAGGGGAGACAGAGGGCACCACTAGGGCATCAGGCCTGCTCTCTGACCCTTCCAACAACCCCATGAGGCACACACTGTCCCCATTACTCAGAGTCTGGAACTGCCTGAAAGCTTGAATGGTAATGATATAGCCAAGACCCACAGCCCACCTCTCCAAACCCCACATCCCTTCCTCTACAGCACTCAGGGATCAAGAGGTCTATCAGGGTCACAGGCTTGATCCTTTCCCAAAGGTACACCACACAGGATGCTCTTGGCAGGAAGGAGCAGAATGGAGAGCTCCTCCAAAGGTGTCTCGGCAGGAACTATGTCTGACCAAAGCCCCAGAGGACAGGGCCGTGCTACCCCCAGGTGGCCCTCCACATGGGCTGCCCTCCCCGTGGTGGAGAGCTGGAAAAGGCAGGCCCTGCTCCTGAAGGGGCTCTGCACCAGGCCATGCTTGCCCGGTGCTTGCCCGGGGCACAGGTCCAACAGGGCTGGACACAGCTCCTACCTCTAACCTCTTGAAGCCCATCTCCTGATGTGTAAACCGGCAACACAACTTCCCCAAGGGTCCACTGGACAGTCGCTAGAAGGGTAAGTGCAAGGTAGAGGTCCTGACGCAACAGAAAGGAATTCTTACTGAGCCCAAGGCTGGACCGGCAGCTGCTGGAGTCTTTTCTGAGCTCAGGACCCCAGACCCTGTGTCAGAGACAATGGAGCCTGTGTGCTCGGGCTGCCTGGCCCATTCCAGTGGAGGCCATCCTCAGAAGCATTTGTCTGAGAGCAGAGGCTGATTTAATTCCTTTGTCAGGAACGCCACAAGATCAAATCAGGGTGTTCAGTTGCCTTGCTGCTTCTTGGTAACCGGGCCCTCCCAGGCACTGATGCTCTGTGACCCTACCAAGAGCTCAAAAGTACAGAGCTGTAAGCACACAAAACCCACTGGCGCTAGCACTGAACAGGACTTCTGAATTTTCTTTGTGCATAATAATTAACTCTTGATTACGGGGGTGACACTGTCCAGACCCTATGCCCTCCTGGGAGGGGTGGAGGCATTCAGGTCATGACAGCCTCACTGGGATGTCCCCCTGCGTCTTTCAAGGTGCTACGGTGAAGCAGTCCCGAAACCGTTACGTGCATTCTGAACAGAGAATGTTCGTCAGTGAACCCAGAGTTTTCTCAAGTGGATGGTGGGAGATGCAACGTGGAAGGGAGAAGGGCAGGTGAGGGCCCGAGGGTGGATGGAACCGGCGGTGTCCAGTGAACCCCAAGATCTCTAAACTAAGCATATGTGCAGGACAGCACAGGGGTCATATATGTGCATGGCACAGGCATGTGTGTGTGGTGTGCACACGCGTGATCATATGTTCCCTAGTTCCAGCTGCTCAAAGGGGCAGGAAGGGCCTGAGCGGCTGCGGGCCCAGCAGTGCCCAGGCTGTCCCCCAGAGAAGAAACCAGCCTCCTCAGATAAATGGCTGATTCAGGCAGGGCGGGAGTACAAGGTGAGCATGGCACATGGTGTTCCTCCGGAAGAAAGGAAAGCTTCAAAAGAATGACACAGTCACATCAAAAGGACACAGGGACCTACTTGAAGGGATCTCACTAGCCAAATCCAGGGCACTTTGAGCATCAATACAATTATAGACTACTGAAAGATAAGAATCCATGCACCCATTCCAGTAATGAATACAAGTAAACCTAATGTAAGTGAAATGAATACTGAAACAAACACAATACAGTCATACACAGCAGTGGGTAAGTGAGCCTTGCACCCTGAGAGTAGAGGGTTCCCACAGGCTGGTGATGGGGGAGGCCACTGCAGGGGTCCCAGCGTAGCTTGAGACGGGTGAGAATCCCTAATGAAGGCTAAACCCAGGAAATGTGACAGGAGCAGGACATCTGTAGAGGCCTCGTGTTCCCCCTGCCTCTGGCTGCTTTCCCATGGGAGAGAGAGGCACCGCATAGCAGGGTGTTAGGAGGGCCCTTCACGGAAAGCCAACAAGGTCCCACAAGGAGATGGGCAGTTCAGATGTGGGACCTAAATGGGCCACAATGTCACCATGTCCTACCTGGGATCGTGACCTCAACCTAGTCAGGAGGAAGTATCAGAAAATCCAAAATGGGGGGGCGCCTGGATGGCTCAGTGGGTTGAAGCCTCTGTCTTCAGCTCAGGTCATGATCTCAGGGTCCTGGGATCGAGTCCCGCATCGGGCTCTCTGCTCGGAGGGGAGCCTACTCCCTCCTCTCTCTGCCTGCCTCTCTGCCTATGTGTGATCTCTCTCTCTCTGTCAAATAAATAAATAAAATCTTAAAAAAAAAAAAAAAGAAAGAAAAAGAAAATCCAAAATGGGGATAGGGTAATGATTCAAAATGTCATGTCAAAGAGACAAAGGAAGAGGGAGTGTCCCAAGTTAAGGACAGGTAGAGACATAAAGCAAGTCAGTGCAGCGTGGGACCTCAGCAGGATGCTCTGCTACAAGGAAATGCTGCACAGCTACTGCTATGGGGCCAAGGGACAGCAGGAATCGCTTGGTGCTGAGAACCGTCCCAGGCACATAAGAAAATGCCCTTTTTCTAAGAAAACATACCCTTCAGAATTCATGGCTGGGGGATCTCCACAGAAAGATGCAGCCTGAGGAGAAGCATGCATACAAATGTCAAAGCAAACAGGATAAAACGTGTGGAATGTCCATTCCAGGCCTGGGTGTGGTCCCAAAAGAATTGAAACGGGTGTTCAAACAAAAGCTTGTACGTCAATATTCAAAGCAGCACCATTCGCAATGGCTGACAGCTCAAAGGTCCACCAACAGCTGATGTGGTCTGGCCACACAATCGGATCCTACTTGGCCACGTAAGGGAATGAACCACGGACACCTGCCGTGGTATGGACGAACCCCGGAGCCTTGAGTCTCAGAGAAGGCAGCCAGATGTGTAGGGCCATGTGGTCTGTGACTCTATTCAGCAGGAGCATCTGCAGCTATGGAGCAGATGGTGGGCACTGGGGCTGGGGAAATGGGAAGGGATGCTACCAGGGACCAGGTTTCTCTTAGGGGTGAAGAAAATATTCTGAAATTAGATTGTAGTAACAGTCAAATAACTCTGTGAATACACTAAAAACCACTAAGTACACACTTCAAAAAGGTGAATTTATGTTATGTAAATTATATCTCAAAAAAAGCTGTTTAAAAACGAAGCCACCACCCCGCCTAGGCCATGTGTTGCCACAGCGGTTCTGCCCTGCTCGGTGCCCTCCCCGTCTGCTGGCACTCCCGCCGTCCTCCCCACCATCCTCCCCGTCCGCCAATGCTCCTGCTGCCCTCTCGCCGGGCAACGGCAGCACCTGCCAACGGACGGGCGGAGCCACCCAGGGTCCCGAAGCTGCCTTCTCGTAACCAGCCCCTTCTCTCCTGCAGACTGCCCCAGATTTCAGGCTTTATTTTCTTTTCCACGGTGGGAAACTGAGCATTTGGGTGTCTTCTGATATGCCGGCAAATCAGAACCAGACCAAAAGAACTTGAGTAAGAAGTAAAGCTGAAGGGACGTCTGGGGGCTCAGTCGGTTAAGCGTCCGCCTTTAGTTCAGGTCATGATCCCAGGGTCCTGGGATGGAGCCCACCTTGGTCTCCCTATTCAGCAGGGTGTCTGCCTCTCCCTCTGCCACTCCCCCTGCTTGTGCTCTTTCTCTCTCTTTCTCAAATAAATAAATAAGTCACCTTAAAAAAAAAAAAAAGGGAAGTAAAGCTGAACTTACTAAGGGCTGAGAGAAGAGGTCGGGGGGTCAGGCAGGGCCAGCAGCCCAAGGGCACTAGCCTCTGCAGCTGACTCTCCAGCTCCCCACTCAGAAAGGAAGCAGGTCAACAGCCATCTCTCCATCTCTCTGCTGCCTACTGAGCTGGGGCAGCTTCACTGGGCCAGACGCTCAGGACCCCAGCAAAAAGAGGCTTCCTTACCAGACTTCTTCTTACCTCCACCTCCACCACGCACATTCTGTCTGGGACAGAGCCCCTCCTGGGCTTGCAGAGGCTCAAGGTGCATCACACCCATCATGTTCCCGTCTCTCCTCTCAAGTCAGGGGAGGTATCTGGGCACCAAGGCCCATCTCTGCACCCGAGCTCACTGCCTGCGCCAGGAAGAGAGGCCTATGCCTCTTCTCACGACTCATCAGCAGCACGCCTTTCCAGAGCCCATCCCTGAGGCCCAGCCTGGCTGTGGACGGGGTGGGTGGGCACTCCACCTTCCTGGCTCCTGGAGGGTGAGGGTCAGCCAGCTCAGCAATCACCAGAAACTGGAAGGAGGGAGGGAGGGAGGAAGCGGTGTTGTGGGTACAATGCCCACCAGGTCCCAGCCTGCCCCTCCCTCGCTCCCTCCCAAGTGCCCAACCCATGCCCCCATCCACCCACAGGACAACCCCCAGGACTGTGCAGCCACCATCAGTCAGCAAGCCCTTGCCAAAGAGAGAAGACTCCAAGGTAAGGGAGCTGGCCCTGTCTAAGACAGCAGGACAGCCACAGGGGGGCCCTCCCAAGCAGGGACAGATGGGGTACCCGCTCCCAGGAACACGAGGCCTGGCACAGCTCCATCCATGGCTCCCGCCCTCCCCAATCAACTGTCCGGGGCCTGTGTCCGGAGCCTGCGTGCTCACCACACAGGCCCACCAGCATGCGCACTGGCCCAGGCCTCGCCTCCACACCCAGTTCTGAGTCGGCAGAAAAGCGCTGGCAGCTCTGAGTTAATCTGGTTTTTGCCATTGTCCAGTGGGTGGGGGTTCTGTCTGGGAACAAGGGTTCTAAAAGCCAAAGGAACACGAAACAAAAGTGCATCAAATCCGACTGTAATTCTAGGCCTTTATCGCAGGATGGAATCAACCTAACACTTATCACAAGCAATCAGCTGTAGGGAGTGCTGGAAAGATGCCAGCTAGTATCAGAAGCGGCCAGGTCCCCCAGTCTCTCCCAGGGGCGCTGGTTCTGCTGAATGCGGACATCTACTGACAAGAGGTCCCTTACAAGTTCCTATGCCTTCTTCCTTCCTCCTGACCCTGCCTGGACAGCTCCTAACGTGCTCGCCCACCCTCTGCCTCCTGGCCCTGCTTCTCCTGGGACCTGAGCCCCCAGAGGAAGGGGCTGTATGAGACCCCACAGCACCAATAACAGGGCTCTGCAGGAAGTGCTACACAGAGGAAGGAAGACCCTAGCGGGAGCTCTCAGTGCCTCAGTGTGGCTCTGAGTGGTCACCTGGAGCACAGGTAAGTCCTCAGCATCCACCCACACCTACCCCAGGAGACCAGTCTTTCCCAAGAGGGTCACAGCAAACTCCTGAAGCCAGCAGCGAAGGAAGGCATGTTGCTTGTTGGAGACACAGCCCCGCCCAGGAAACTCCGTCTTCAGCAAACAACACAGCATTTCCCTTCATGGACTCAAAAATGTAAATTCTGCCAAATGAAGAAAATCAAAGCAAGCCACTGCAGGGTCCCAGTTCCGCTGAAGACTGAAAAGGTGGAAGGCTCTTGCCCTCGAAGTCACTGCACAGAACTGCCCCAGAGGGACTGCAGCCTGTGCCCTGGGCTCGAAGACCAGGTTCCAGAGCAACACCTAAATCTGCCAGGTGACCCCATCAACCTGCCCCTGACAACAGTAGATGCAGATCGGTCAGGTAACATACGTCATTTCTATACCTGGCAGGGGGGTTTCTAGAAAAGCGCAGCAGCCAGGAGAGAGGAGCTGCGATGTCCTGAGGGCCCTTCACCCAACACGGCCTGCAGTGAGCCGAGGCTGCAAAAGGCTGAGCTGGAAGGGCTACCTGACGACCTGCGTGCGACCGTCGCAGCACCCTCCGAGTGCTGGGGGCAGAGGAAACGGCTGCGGCGGTGTGGTGGCGCCAGGCTGCCAGCCAGGGGGCAGAACTTGGGGGCGCTCGTCTGCTGCACCCCAGACATGCCGCGGAGCCGGCACAGGCTTCCAGGAGAACGTAGCCAGCACAGGCAACAGAAACACCCGCAAAGATTTCTGGGGGTGCGGGGACCAGGAGGTGCGGGAAGACAGCTAGGGATGCAGTGAGAGTGGGGCAGAGACAAGCTGAGACAGGCTCGACAGGCTCCATGCTCAAAGACCCCGTGCCACGCCTAAAACGACTGCTTATCGCACTTAGAGAAACAAGCATCAAACTTGAGACTATCTGCAGGGAACATGAA
Organism: Mustela nigripes; assembly: GCF_022355385.1. NCBI lineage: Eukaryota > Metazoa > Chordata > Mammalia > Carnivora > Mustelidae > Mustela > Mustela nigripes. The sequence goes on from NC_081567.1 coordinate 679,711, forward strand.
ACTATAAAAAGAAACAGGAAGTAGAGCGAAGGTTCCCAAAGCACAAACTTCCATAATCTCCAAGTCCTGTGAAACAGATCGTTCCAGGAGCACCACGGCACCAAGGACAACCAAGCCACGAAGTGAAAGCCCCTGAGAAAGAAGCCTCCAGGCCCAGAGTTCACTGCTGACGCTAACCAAGCATTACGAGAACTGACACCAAATACCCTGAGTCAAAATCAGACAAAGACGGTGCCAAAACCCTGAGGATCCATGTCCCTCACGAATCCAGATGCAAAAGTCCTTAAAATCCTGGCAACAGAACTCAGCAGCACATGAAGGCCACTATCCACCGGGAGCACCGAGGGCTCATCACAGGGATGCAAGGCTGGCTCAACGCTCATATCCATCAGTGTCATGTGCCGTAGTCCACAGGCTAACAGGGAAAAATCACACGAGCGCAAAAACTGATGCAGAAAAAGCACCTGACAAAATTCAACACCCATTCATGATAAAAACTCGAGAAAGCGAGGTGTAGAAGAGTTTCCTCAACTGGATGCTGACCATCTATTCAGTGTGGAAGACAGCAGGCCCAAAGCTGAATGAGGCTCCCACTGGAAATGACTAACCAACAGCAGCGCTCAGAGTAGCCTTGAGGGAGGTGGGGAGGAGGCCGGGAAGGGTGAGGACCTGGGTCAGGGAATGGCCAAGCTCCGGGATATTCCGAAGTCACTGGACTCGCTGATGGACTGGATGGGGGCAGGGGAAGCAGCCAGCATCAAGAGACAAACATGAAGATGAAAGCACACACTCGGGGACACCTTGTGTGAGGACACGGAGTCATCAGACTCAGAGACACTGAGAGCGGACGGTGGGGCCAGGGCTGGGAGAGCAGGCATCACGGGGACAGGGTCTCCGTGGGGGCGATGGAACAATCTGGAGCTGGATGGGGGGACAGCTGCACAGCAGCGTGGATGGGTTCGGTGCCCGTAAGCTGGACATTGAGAAGTGGTGAAGATGCTCCATTTCACATTATGTGTGTTTTACAACAATAAGAAAGAACAACTACAAGCAAAACATTCTGCCTGAGCAGCTGGGGTACCGGTGCTCTCACAGCCCACCCCAGGGAAGGCTTCGCAGACGGCTCCACAGAGACGGAGCACTGGAGTCTCTGTGATGCCTGAGTCCACTGTTGGATGTTCCAGCAGGACACTGAGTGGGCAGAGGCTTGAGGTCTGTGGGGTCTGTGTGGGGCAACACATCAGAGCAGTGGCACCCACACCCACAGCCCAGTCACTCAGGAGGCCAGCACGGGAGGAGGTCAGCCCATGGACAGCCAGGCACCAGGTCCAGGCCTTCTGGCACAGAGGTTCTTGCGTTTACCAAAACGCTTCAAAGCTGGGTATTCCAAGTCAACTTTATCTCTAAATACATAACCATCAAAATAGTAAAAGCCCACAACGAGATGCTACTCAAACTCCCAATATTATTAAAAGTCTGATGAGACTAAGTGCTATACAAAAGGCCTATGGTGAACTCTCATCCACTACTATGGGAACATTGTTGGGTCTGTACTTTTGAGAAGACACTGAGGGTGTGGCAGGCTGTTTCTACAATGGTCCCAAGGGTCCCCGCATCCCGACAACCACACCCTCGTATGGCGGTTGGACCCTGCAACACGATTCTAGCCCAGAGACTGTAGCAAAAGTGATGGGAAATCACCTCTGAGAACAGCTATAAAAGATCTCTTTCTCTCTCACTGTGACAGAGCAGGTGCCATACGGTGAACTTCCCATGGAGAGACCCACACGGCAAGGCACTGAGGGCGGCCTCGGGCCAACAGCCAGCAAGAAAGCAAGGCCCCCGATGTAACAGCCAGTGAGGGTGAATCCTTGCAACAGCCAGGGAGATAGGCTGCACACAGAGCCCCACCCCTGGCGCTCCGTCGGACCTTCGGGTGAGACCACAACCCCAGCCACACCCACCAGCAGTTTGAGAGACTGAACCCCTAGACCCAGCTAAGCCCCACCCAGACCCAGAGCCACACAAACCTGGTTATTTTAAACCACTGCATTTCGCAGTAATTTATTACACAACAACAGACAACAATGTCGTGGGTTTATCCAGTGACGATGAAGATCACCTAATCCCAAGACCCAGCAATTCTACAACTAGGTACACAGCCCCAGAGAAACGTGTGCACATGTGGGACAGGACACACATATGGAAGCAGTCATCGCAGCATTGTTTATGATTGCCAAAACCTGGAAACAAGTCAAATGACCACCACCAGAATAATGGGTAAACCACACAAATCAGGGGCACTCCAGAGCCATATGCCACTGCACACAGTGCATACAGATAAAGTTTAGCTTAAAAAGTAAAACAAAACAAGACACGCAAAATGCAAGTGCATCCACATAAAGCTGGAATACGAGCACAACGGAACTGTGTAATGGGATGAACGGGGGAGCAGCACAACTCCGGAGAGAAACAAGGCAGGGATGAGACCAAGAACCAGTGTCCTTCCATCTCCTGAGTGGGCTGTGGCTTCCTCTAGGCTGCACGCACTCCCCTACCTGCATCTGTCATAAGAAGAAGGGAAGGGGGAGGTGGAACAGGAGGGAAAGAGTCCACCACGGAGTCCGGCCACCTGCAGCCATAAATAAACCTGCCGCTGCTAGGTTTAAAACCAAAGACTCAAAGGAGAAGTTAGCACTGATAGCCACTGCCATTGCCCAGATTAAGATGGCCTCACTTCTTCAGTGCAAGCCCGCCCCACACTGCTAATGCTGAAGTCAGGTAAAGCTAAGATCAGACAGGACGTTAGTAACACGAGACGTAGAACTAGAAGCTTCAGTAAAAAAGATAAGCAGCAGCCCCTCCATGCCTCAAAACACCATCTGGAGAGAAGCGGCCCCTAAGAGGGCAAACTTGAGAAGGAAGATCGCAGGGGGTTGAGAGGGAAGGGCAGGTCGGGGAGAGCCGGGAAAAGAGACAGAAACACACCACCTTTGTCTGTGCCACCTCCCTCCCTCCCGGTCCTGAGTTACTGCTTCCCTGCGTTTCCTGGCTCCCTCCTTGGGGTCACCCGGCTCTGCTCCCACCCCCTTCAATCCCAGGGACCCCCAAGGGCCGAGCTGCTCTGCCCCCAGTCGCCCCATCAAGCTTACATTAGTTCATTCCCCCACGGACACCTAGAAACATTTCTGGCTTCTTGCTTCCCTTAAGCTCCAGAGATACACAATTTTGCCTTAAAAACTCTTAAGTACAGTTTAGCCCACCAGTAATAAATACAAAAACTGAGAAAAAAAACAAGACTACATTTTCTGTTTATTTATTTTATTTTATTTTTAGAGAAGAGGAGCGCGGGGAGAGAGGATCCGAAGGGGGCTCTGAGCCCAAGGGGGCATTGATCCCACACCTTGAAGCTATGATCCGAGCCGAAATCAAGAGTCGGATACTCAACAGACAAAGCCACCCAGGTTCCCCAAGACTGCATTTCCTATAAGCAAATTATCCTTCTCCCTAGCTGCCTGCTGGCGGACAGGCTCCAGGGCCAGTCCCTGGAGTTCATCCTGTGCCCGGACTCCGCAGGGCTGTGCGGCTCCCGGTTCAGCAACAAGCCACTTATTAGTCAAGTGAGCGCCCTGCTCAGACGCGAGCACTCCAGATCTGCGTTCTGAAAGTACAATCCCCCTTGTTTGTTTTTCTTGAAAAAAGTTCTGTTTTCTTTTTAAAACCAAAGTTCCATGAGGTTGTGTGAACCCAGGACAGTTCTAACTTTCAGAGGGTTTACTCGCATAAGCTGCCAATGTGGGAGCTCAGGGTGTTTGTTTCAAGAGGATGTGAGGGCAGCAGGAAAGACAGAAAATACCACAGTTTAGAATTTCTTCCCTACAAAATACATATCATAGGGAAACTCCATTTATCTGCGCAGGAACATCCCCACCATCCACTCTAAGTTACATATGTATGATTCCTGTTCAGACACGCCAGTGGTACCTGTGCCACTGAGAGAGCAGGGCGGGGGTGCCAGGCGGCCCGTGCATCCAGCACCCACATCACAGCCCAGCTGCCTGGCGACACCACTTCTTCGCCTGGACCGGGGATGAGCTGCAACTTCGAGAACACTGACCGCCGGCAGGCCCCACATGGCAAGACGCAGCCCCAGGCTCTCAGGGCCAGGCGCACTGCTCTGCCGGGACTGGGCAGGACACAAACTCGGGAGTGAATGTGGCCGCAAGATGCTAGGGCACTCTGAGAGTGGAGCTTCACACATGCGTGTGCACACACACACACACACACTCTCAGGCTCCTACACACTCCCCTGTGCATCACCCACATCTTGGCTGACTGGGATCCCCCAGCCTGCCCTCTGGAAGCATGCCACCCATGCGATCCAGCTCAGTGGAGAGACCACTCCATCCTGAAAAGGGTGGCAGAGACCACATGCCCCTGGGAGAGGCAGGCATGCAAGCGGCTGCCGATATGAAACACGTGAGACCCCCATGTCTGGTCCTTAGGAATGGCGTTCTGCTAACCTCCTTCAACACTATTTACATCAAGGATGGGCCGCACAAGCAAGTCTCTGCACTTCATGAGGGTCCATTAGCTAGAAGCAGAAGCTGCTCTGTGAGGCACCATCGTCTGCCCCCCACATGTGCAAGGACAGAAATCCTGCCGTCAGGAGCCACCGGGGCTCATTACAGCGTGTCAGTACACAGACAAATGTGATCACCATGCCATCCCTGTGGCTGGGAAGGCTGTCATCATGCAGTCGCACCCATCATCCCTTGTGTTTCAATTCTTCAAACGCAGACATACCATCAGACATTGCTGATCAAACTGCTCATGAAGTCTGACCTCCTGGGATGAAATCCAAGACATAAGAAACCCAGACCCCATTTTCATGTATTACTTGGTTAAAAGAACAAATCACAGCGGTAGGTACTGACAGCTTTCCACAGCCCAATGCAGTGCTATGTGTTTGCCATGCACGGTCTTGGGTTCTCTTACTGCCCCCTCGAGCCAGGTTTGTGATCAGCCCGACTTCTCAGATGTGATGCTGGAGCACAGAGGGGTCACTCCGCCTCGGGCTGGGGGTAGGAGGAGCAGGAAGCTTCTGTGGGGTTCCGGCTTGGGGTGGCTCAGTTGGTTAAGCATCCCTTCAACTCAGGTCATAATCTCAGGGTCCTGGGATCGAGTCCTGCATTGGACTCCCTGCTCAGTAGGTAGTCTGTTTCTCTCTCTGCCCCTCCCCCCTGCTAGTGATCACTCTCTCACACATTCTATTTCAAAAAATATATATAAAATCTTAAAAAAAAAACAAAACCTAGAATCTACCAGCTTTTCTAAGTAACAACATAAACAGAACACCAATTCATAAAAGTGCCCTCAGCAAATGTAGAGATTTCTTCAAATCGTGCCTATGCCTCCCACACAAACATGAATCCCACCCTCCCCAGAGGATATATGTCCTCACACGAACCATGCAAGGAGCAACAACCGCTTCTTCAGCCTCACTGACCGCAGGCACCGGTCCCCCTTCCATCTATCACCTCTGGTACCCTCACAGCCCCCCTGCGCGCCATCCCCACATGATCTCCCTTTGACAGTCATCAGAGACAAGCCTGGTGCCCCAGGTCACACCTCATCCCGTTGCCTATAGCCCTCCTCTGTGAACTTGACAATGAGACAATCACACCCTTGAGAGACTCCCCTGGTGAGCATACTCCCCTTCCTGCTTTCGGGAATAGAGCCCCCAAGTTTTGACCAGGTTCCTGGCTGCCCAGTTGGAGAGGACAGTCAATGCCTCAGCCACAGCCAGAAAGGAGTGGACGACTAAGGTGAGGTCAGCAGGGTCTAGGCAGAGGGCACGCCTGAGGCTTCACGGTCATCTCCCTGAAGATGAAGTCACTAATCCTCACTCCATCTATCCCCCACCCCAGAACGGAAACACTAGCACAGTGAGCCGCCATTGACCACACAGCAGGGACACCATCCCCGGGGGAGGCAGGTAGGTAAGATGAACAGGACACAGGTTCCTGGACAACCCAGGCCTGGGCTGCTCAGCCCCAGGCTGTGAAACAAACATGTTGCCGGTTTAAGGTACTGCATCTCAGGGCCTCCGTGTTAAAAGAGTTGGCCTATACCCCATGCATGTGTGTAAACCTCATGCTTAGATCCTACTTTCTGGTTCCTTCCCAAAACAGTCACTGAGCCCATTTTGCACACCGAGCCTGGTGCGGCCACTGCAGAATCCCCAGTAGCGGCACCTGGAGATTCATTCCAGCCTGCTAATGTCCTGCAGTCATACACCTCCGTCCTGCCCCTGATCCACGATCCTGTACCCAACCCGGCTGACCCAGTGGGCCGACGTGCTTGGCTTCAGGTGGCAGCCATGCTCAGTCCTGGAGAATGTGTGGGGCTCTGGGACCAATGGAGGCTTCAAGGAGGCTTCAAGGAGGTAAGGATGGCATCATCCAGGTCAACCTGACCTGGCCACTGTGAGCCAGGTCCCCAACCCCGACTGTGATTCTTAGCCTTAAAAGATATTACCTATCAGCAAGAAGTACCTGCGAAGTCAGATAGCCACACCTTTGCAATCGCACTCCCTTATGTATCTGCCAACGGCAGTATGGTTTCCTTCAGGTTCATAAAAGTATATTCCTGAGAGAGGACCATGCAGCTCTGCCGGAAAAAGGCCACCCTATGCCATCAAAACTGACCACAAGAATGGCAAGTTTAAACTAGACACTGTTTATGCTCCTAACAGCAGGAGACGTGAGCTCTGTGCCTGGGAAAACCATCTTCAAAGCAACAACTGTTTTCCCAGCTGTGAATACTTCATCCTGGGAAATCTTTTCATACCATTACAAAAATAATTTTGAAAAGATTGAACAAATATTCAGCCTAATCTGCCTATTCTGGTATTTTAGACCCAAAACTGGAGAACTGCCTTGCATACACTGTCTGATTAGCCAGTGACTAATCTTCCTTATGAACATTAGCGAACGCTATAATGAAATAAGCTTCCTTAAGTAAATGTAGCATCCACTCAACTGGAAACAATATATTTAGTGGCTTCCTTTGAACAGCCAGGAAGCGGAGATAATTTCAGCAGAAGGGGCAAGGCAGGAAGCACCCCGCTTCTGCCTCTTGGCTTACAAATATGTGCCAACGAATATTAGAAAATTGGTTCTGATAACGGGGACAGCCTGGAGGTCACAGGCAAATCCAGCCAGAAAGGAGGACAGGCATGTCACAAGTCAGCTCCTGGCACCTTTGGGGCAGAAGCTCCCATAAGCTTTAAAACTCCTGATGTACAGCAGGATGGAAAGTTTCAAGACATAGACTCTCTGAAATCTGCCTTCTAAAGCCAAGAGGAAACCCCCCCCAAACAAAACAAAACAATAAACAAGCCACTGAAGGAGAGATTCATTCAAGAGACCAAGTTCCCACTGGCCCTGCTTTCCTGGGCAAGGAGGGGACAGACCCAGCCTTCGGCCTCCAAGGCTGTCTGGGACAAGGGAGTGACAACACTGGGCTTAAGGAAAGCAGGACAGAGCCATCCAGCCCCGGTGGAGTGAGGTTGTCTCCAAAATGGCAAAAGGATGACTTAAGGGTGAGGCTGTGATTCTTACCTCACAAACTGTGACAGAGCGACATGCGCCCCCCGCCCCCGAAAGCCAACCATGTCTTTGAAAACACTTATAAATAAATATGGTAACATACTGAATGTTTCTCTCTCAACTTCTCACGTTTTCTGAATTTTTCACCATGGGTGTGTTTTATTTTTATAAAGTGTGGGGTGGGAGGCTTTGTTTCCAAAAATTGAGTTAAGAATGGCATGAAAAACGGTCATGTATAAATCAAGTGTGCAGGAAGAGCTCAAGTGTGGGAGAGACACGGCCTGAGATCGGTACCTTGGGAATGGAAGGGACACTTAAAGATGGAACACACTAGGGGCGCCGTAGGGGATAGTGCCTGCCTGAGTCTTGGTTTCAGCTCAGGTCTGGATCTCAGGGTCATGAGACCAAGTCCCATGTTGGGCTCTGCGCTCAACGAGGAGTCAGCTTGAGATTCTCTCTTCCTTCCCCTCTGCCCCTCCCCCTGCACATGCACATGTGCACACACTCTCTCTCAAATAAATAAATAAATCTTTAAAAAAAAAAAAAAGGGAACACACTGGATGTCAGGAGGGTGGAACTGGGGTGGGGGCTTCCTTTGTCAACTTTCCTTGTTCACTGTTTCGATGCTACTTATCCAGTGAACAAAGCATTTCCAGGCCACGGGCACCTATGTGAAACAAGGATTTTCTCATTCCTCTGTGTTCTGGACCCCAGTCAGCTCAGCTACCACAGGCTGCAGAGGGACACAAGCCCTGGCATGGCACACAGCACACACGACAGGCTACTCACACGCGCAGAGGCAGGTCCCCCAGGTCCCGGGGGATGTTACCAAAATCTCTCTCGGCAAAGACAGGCAAGTGCATCGTTCCCCCAAGGTGTGCCTGGGTGTCATGGACAATCCACGCACACAATCCAGACCACAGCCAGAATAAAGGCCCCACAATGAGCCAGTCAAGAAACACGTGAGCACCTGCTGTGTTCCTGCGTGCTGGGGGCCAGGGTGAAGAGCGAGCAAAGATGCCATCTGTCTTCGGGGACATGTGACCAGATGATGAAGGAGAGGCCAATGGGCATGAGAACAGGTACATGGAGGCCTGGAGGGTACCACGGCTTCCGGCCATGAGCTGCCTACAGCGAGAAGCCACCCCTCACACAGGCAGGGTGTGACAGAGAGAGCTCCCAGGGCCACGAAGGAAGAAGGAGGGGGTGGCCCCTTTCGGTGAAGGTGACGGGGCTGGGACTGGGTGGAAGTGGTCAGATCCATGGTGCCCGTGACAAGTGGAGGAGAGTCCTACATGGGGGGAGGGGGTCCCGACTGAGCCCCTCACTCCCAGACAAGTGCCCTGCTGTGGGGTCTGGAGGGAGAGGCTCCTCCCTCACACTGCCACTGTGGTGTCCAGGGACAGCTGGGTTAAATGAACAGGGAAGAGGAAGCAAGTCACAGTGCAGAGTCCGCAGGGAGACAGACTAGAGTGCTCCCAAACCCCACCCACAAAGGGCAAGGGCCCAGGGCGGGGTGGTCGCTGCCACCAGCCTCCAGGGGGCAGCGGGGAGAATGCTCCCCACCCCCACGGACGGGCAGGAGGAGGGAGGTGGGGAAAACTGGTGGCCAAGAATGACAGCAGGTGGCGTGCGCACTGGCCGTGAGAACACAGATGTGCAGCGGCCTGTGTGCGCCCGGCCCTGCCCGAGCATTGCCGCTCGGCAGCCCACTAGAGCGCATCCGCAGTCATTCCCAGGCTGCACTGCAGAGTCTCACGGAACAAAGATATCAAGATTTTCCTTATTTTTCATCCTTTCCCCCAGCCAAGTTTTCCACTAAAAGAAAACCAATGGTGCACAACTTGGAGATGCCTGAAAACTCCTGGAGACCACTCCCGTCGTCTGCTATGTCCTCCCCGTGACACCCATCTCCCACTGCAGCTTTAGGCAGCCACAACCCCATGTCCCCATCTGCTGGGACTCGTGGCAACAGCATGGGAGGCTGCCTGTCCGGGCCTGAGGCCCCCACACCCTGGCCCAGCAGAGGTGGGGCCCAGCGAGCCCATTCTTGCCCTGGCTACCCGCCTCGCCTTGCGGCTTGCTCGCTCCCATGGTGCTGCCCGGCTGCTTTATTCAGCATACCGCTTGAGTCCAGGACTGGATGCGCCCCTCGTTGACGCTCACACCACTATCAATGCCACAAATTTCTTAGCCAGTTTATCCTCAAATACTGCCCTCCTCGCCCTCTGACCTCCCCTCCCAGGTTTCCTGGAGACACATCACTGTGTGTCTGCCGGGCATGTGCGCACCTCTTAGCCAAGCCTGGCCCACCATGGTACTCCAGGATGCGAATTTCACTTTTACAAATTTCAATTTGATTCCTTTCAACTCTTCCCATTTGTTCTCAGGCTGGAGGGAAAGAAGGACAGAATGCTGGCTCTCCCATTATTACCCAAATGCTTTAAATCCATTTAAACTCTCCCCGGTCCTCTGCCTTGTACTTCTTGTGAATCCTGTCCCCTGCCTTACCTGCTGACTTTGAGGACAGGTCTCTCCTCCCGTAGACTGTGCTTTTGGAGGACAGCTATCTTCCTTGGAAGACCCCGTGGGGTGGTTTTGCCTTTGTCCCTGCTGGAGGGTCCGTGAATCCTACTGGTCTGAACATGTGTCCCTGTGACTTTCTTTCCTTTTTTCTTTTTTTTTTTTTTAAGATTTTATTTGACAGAGACACAGAGAGAGAGCACAAGTAGGCAAAGCAGCAGGCAGAGGGAGAGGGAGAAGCAGGCTCTCCGCTGAGCAGAGAGCCCGATTTGGGGCTCAATCCCAGAACCCTGGGACCATGACCTGAACCAAAGGCAGCTGCTTAACCAATTGAGCCACTCAAGTGCTCCCGCCATGACTTTCTTGACCTGGGGCTCCCATGTTGTGGGTTGGTATGGATTTGGGTCTGGTTCCGACACACACTGTAGGTCTGGGATTCCGATTCTGTGCCACAGACTCTTTCTTCACCCACCCTGCCTTGCTGCTGTGTCTGCTCAAGGGACAGGATTTTCTAATTCATGAGTGAAGCACACGTGGCTCTTGGATTTGGGGTAGGAGCTCAGCTCTACGACCTGCACACAAGTACATGCCGAGCACAGCCATGTTGTTGGGTCAGGAGCTCAGCTGCACCATCTGTACACGAGAACGAGCCTTACAGTGGAGGCCCAGTTCCGACACCTTTGGGGCCACCCGCTCCAGCTTCACTCACCAGTCTGGCTTTGAGCTTCTTTATTTCTTGCATACCTGCTTGCTCCTAGTTACGTCACATTAATTCTGATGTCACATTTCTTCAAGCACGTTTATGTGTTTGAAGAAGGAGGTATTTCTCTTGTCAACCCATCAGCCAGACCGATAAACATACATGTGCTACTTTTATATTTACACACACACACACATATATGTATTACTTCCAATTTCATCATGGGCTGAAAACCGTGGGCCTACACATCACCTCGGGAGCCTAACCTACACATACGGCACGGAGCCCTTCTCTGGTCACTCCCACATGGCTACTAACTCCAAGTTCATTCTAACAGTCACAGCTCACATGCCGCCTGACTCCCAGATCAGCGTGCAGGCCCACAGCTTCCCTCAAGTACAGAGTGTAGCCTCCAGGCATGAAAACTGAAAATATTCTTTAAAAAAGATTAATTTATTTTATTATTATATAAATATTATATATTAGATTATATAGATTATATATAATATATATAATATACAATATAATCTATATAATATATATTATATTATATATAACAATGTAAATATATAATAAATATATATTTATATATAATGTGAAATATATATTATATAAATTATATTAATTTATATAATAATTTTCTTTTTAAAAAATTAATTAATTAATTAGAAAGAGATCATGAGAGAGAGCATGAGAGGGGAGAGATCAGAGGGAGAAGCAGACTCCCCATAGAGCTGGGAGCCTGATGTGGGACTCGATCCCGGGACTCTGGGATCATGACTTGAGCTGAAGGCAGTTGCCTAACCAACTGAGCCACCCAGGCACCCAAAAACTGAAAACGTTTAAGTGATGCTCACAGTTCTGGGGGTGGGCATCAAGAGCCTGGACTGAGGCTGAGGGTCACAGCCTTTCCCCACCACCATACCCTCAGCTGGGACCGGCTTCCAGGGTCTGTGTGTGATGATATCTCAGGGCCCCACACATAACCTGGGGCAGACACCAGCCAGGACATCTTTCTGTTTACCAGGCAACCGCTTCCTTCCTTCCCTCCTTCATCTGACAGGACCCAAACCACACGCACCCACTCCCCAGACACTGCTGGGAATGACTCATGCCCCAGCGCCACAGTGTGGTGGCCACACCTCAGCCTATCTCATGGGGCTGAGGGACCGCAGGCAGGCAAACAACACAGCTCGGTCCGGCCAGGAGACTGGAAAAAACGACCAACCCACCCGAGTCAAGCTGGCTACCACCCACTTTTGGACAGCAGCGGGGAGACCCCAGCACCTGGTCTGTGGGAGGACTTCGCCCGAAATGGCGTGTACTTGTAAGCCCTGCGCGGCCGTTCTTCGCTTCCCCTCCAAACGCCTCTGGAGGCAGTTGACAAAAAGGAACGCACATCACCAGTGAAAACTGCTATGGACATGTTGGCGTTTCGAGCTGCTGGCCAAGAGTTCCTGAGACATCTTAGGTGCAAAAAAAGTGGTTTTTATGAAAACACAGGGTCAGGACCTGTGGGCAGGAAGGGCTGCCGCTGGCCTGGGATTGTGAGGGGCAACTGACTATATTCTACCGAGCTGCGGGAGGTGAAGAGGAAGACTCTGAAAGGATTCCCATCTGCTAAAGAGACCTCCCAAGATCCTGGAGAACTAGCTATTGTCAAGCTAGGGTTGTTTTTCCCTCTAGCAAGACATTATAAGATCGGGAGCTTCCTGGAGGAATGTTCTACTCTGTCTGTCTCAAATATTTGTCAATGGGCTGCAGGTTATAAGGAAATTCAAGTTTATCTACATTTCCTTTTGCCTTTGTACTCCTCATCAAAAACCAAACAACTGGCCTTCAGAATCTGGGGTCTCCGTCAGCTGCGGGGTGGATGGAGCAGCCCTCCAAGCTCAGACGCAGCCCAGAAGCAAGGGTCCCACTGCCGGCCTAGCAGTCCCAGTCCTCAACCAGGAGGCCACTGGCTTTCTGAGGCAGCCAGGGGACGCCTCGCTGCACACCCCTCAAATTCCCAATGGCTGGAGAAACGGAACCTCAAGAGGGCACAGGGCAGGACAGGGTCTGGAGAGGCGGTCTATGCACAGAGGCCCGGGAGGCCAATGCAGAGCCGGGAGGGAGCAGTCTGGGAGAGGCAGAGCGGAAGTCATAAACAAGAAGAACTCGACTGGAAAACTATCTGAAGCATAAAGCAAAGACGAAGAGCTCTTGGCATAAGGAGCAAGTTTTCTGATCAATACAGAGAAGACAGGCTTTGCAACAGAAGTGGGAAAAAAATAAACAACAACAACAAAAAACCCTACAGGCATCCACGAAAGCAAATGACCGATATGTATGTGGAAAATGACCATTCATGGCTGTAATCAAGGAAAATGAAATTAAAGCAACCGTGAGCTACCTTTCTCTCTGTCATACTAGAAAACGCGGAAAACAAATTACAGTGCCCAGGGCTGATGTGGGTACTCTGTTACACAGAACCATTGTGAAAATACTGAGGATATACTCCAAGATTTTCACCGGAGGGTTATCTGTCTTTCTGATTTCTTCCGTGTCGTTTCCTGTAGCTTTCCTTTTCTTTTTTTCACACTGGTCATGTGTAAGTCAGGAAAAACAACAAACAATCCCTTTTTTTTTTTTTTTTTAATTCCACTTCGCTGAGTTACTTTCTGCTGAGCACAAGGAAGCAAAGCTACAAACATCTCGCTGGCTGGCTGGCAGCAGCAGCAGGGAGTGCATTAGCAACGGATACACAGACAGCTGGACTGGGGGTGGGGGGCGGACCTTGGTTTTTTTGGCCCAGAATGAGGGCTGCCAGGTCTCCATGGCAGCAGGGAAAGCTTATCAGCTTCCAACTTTTCTGTAATTCTTCAGATTTGACAAACGAGTGGAGAAAACCCATTGTAGAAAACATGAGGAACACATGCTCGAGGCCAACCTAACTGACTGTGGGCCTCATGGGCCCCGTGGCCACAGCCATTTCTGAACGATGCCCAGGGAGGCCTGCCACTCCCGAAAAGCTCCTGGCGAAAGACAGGATGTCACACAGGGGCAGGGCAGAGGCCACGTCAAACCTGGCCCCAGCAGGACGGCCCCGCCACAAAGCCAGGACAATGCCTCTACACCTGCCCACCGGCAGTTTCTAAAACTGAGCACGCCAAGGGCACAAATCGCCAAACCCGAGAAAAGCAAGTTTTCATTTCCCCTCTCCTACTTCCCAGGGCACTTTTGTGAGCACCACCATCAGAATGACTGAAATAAAAACCAGAGAAACACCAAATGCCGGTGAGAAGGTGGAGGGGCTCATCTCAGGCGGGATGGTGGTGGGCACATATGCTGGGACAGCTGCTCGCTCAGAAACCAAACTTGCACATAGCAAATGGCCCAGCAGTTATCCTCTTGGGCATTTACCCCGGAGAAATGAGCACTCATGCTCACGGATGTTCATAAAAGCTTTATTCGTAAAAGCAAAAACCTGGAAACAACCCAATGCCCTGCGTTCAGTGAATGAATGGCTAGAAAGGGAGGGGACCAGGGAGTTGTGCGGTGACAGGGGACTTCTGCACCCCGACTGTGGTGGTGGCCCCAGCCACCTACACTGGCGATAAGGCTGCATGTGCATGCACACCACAAGCAAACACGTACGTGCACACAGGCACACGTGAGCACCACGTGTAAGCACAAACACAAGCACACACAGCAGGGCACGTGTGCGCACAAATGCGAGCACGTGAACATGTGAACACACACACAGGTACACGTGCTACATGACTACACAAAAGCTAGTAAAGTCAGAAAGAGCTCTGTGGATTGCGCCACCGTCCATTTCTGGTTTTGACACTGTGGTCTGTGATCGGTGGGGGAAACTGGGCAAAGGGCACACTGGCCCTATAATTTTTGCAACTTCCTATGTATTTATAATTTTATCAAAAATAAACTCTTCTGGGCTCCACACTGGGCATGCAGCCTACTTAGAAAAGTAAAAAATAAACTCTTTTTCAGAAAATATCAAAGTGAGCACTCCAAAGGTACAGTTCATTCTAACCAGGCCCTCTAGACGAGCTGGCCCTGTGCACCAGCTCGGGGCGGCTCCAGCAGAAACAAAGGCTCCCTCCCAGGCAGGCCCACCCCCAAACCCACCATCCCAACACAGCTCGGCTGTGGCTGGGAGAAGACCCTGGGGTGGGACCAGGTTTGGAGGACTTGGAAGGGGCCTCCTGTGTCCCCCACCTCCATCCCCCTCCTCACAGGAGTCCTCTAGCATGCCCCCCACACACCCATCCTGCGCTGGCTGGAGCGTGCCCCAGCACAGGTACAGTCACTGCCTGTACTCGAGGGCTCCACATTTTCGAAGCACCACCTCATTCAAGGCCAACATATACCTCCCTGTGCTTTCTTCTACTGACAGAGAAAGAGCACCCGCACGAGCTCGCAGAGCCTGCTGTGGCACCAGAAAGCCCCTCAAGGATGCAGAGGCAGCCACAGGGACTCACGCACAGACCCTCTACCCCCTCAGCTCCTAGTGGCCCTCGGGACACCTGGCCCCTAACTGCCCCCACATGGAGGCTGGGCAATGAGAGGCCAGATGCCCCCTAGCACAGCACCGAAAGGTTCTAGCCTCTGCAGCCTTTAAGGTGTACTACCAGCCTTTAAACCCCGAGACAGGGTTCCCTCTGAGATCGCTGGTCAAGGCCTCTGTGCTCTGTGTTCGTTTCCCCCGACAAGCTGCAGCCAGGATCTCAGCAGTGGCCTCCCCCGGGACACAGGAACCAGGGACCGGGGGATGCAGGTAACTAGCAGGCCACCCACTTGCACCCTGGACCGTCGGGGCTGTGTCTAGAAGAGGCCGCAGGTGTCCCAGCTCAGCACACTAGCACCCACTGGTGGTTCCACTTCCTGTCTATGTAGATACTAATTTTATATTTCAAATCAAATGTTCCCCTGCCATTCAGAGACGTTGTGTTCTTTTTCTCCTTAGCCCTCTGTGTGGCAATGCCCAAGGCAACATCCCCCCGATGACACAGGGCCCTCAGCAGTCCCTAGGACAAACCCAGAGGCCTGCCAGCCTTCCCAGGGTCCCCGAGAAGGGCTGTCCCTTACCCAAAGTACAGGCCCTGGGCTTCCTTTCACACTGTGGAGACCCATTCACTTGGGGCCGGGAGATGTGCAGCCTGAGCTGCCAGACCTCCATCAGGGAGTGCTGCTCCAGAGCAAGGAACAAATGTGGGTTGGGAGCAGCTGTGGGGGCCAGGGCCCAGTATGGGTGGGCCAGACTGTTTAGACCAGGAATGCAAACTCTGGGCCAAGTGCCCCATGCCCGCCTATTTTGGTAAATAAACTTTATTTGGCGGTGGCCGTTTGCTTACACACTGTCGGTGCCCTGCTCCTCCACACACAGGCTGAGCAGTGACACAGACCACACGGCCCACAGAGCCTCAGAAGGCTCCTAGCTGGCCAAGCCCTGATTTGGTTTAGGTCAACTCTCTGAGGTGGGGGAGAGGCATGGTGACCAAAAGGCTGGCCAAGTACAAAAACCAGCCGCTCTCTTAAAGTGTCCAAGAACTGACAAGAGCAGGGAACCCCCAGGCCCAAACTGAGTGGTTCCCAGAATCTAGAACCAGAGACGTGGCAAGACATGAGGGCCATTCTGTCCTGAGGCAATCTGCAGGTGCCCACAAGTCCGAACTTTAGCTCTGGTGGCCTCCCAGGACGAGGGGAGGGACTCAAAGGCTAGGGCCCCCCAAGGTGGAGAGCCCAGTGGCAGAGCCACCCTGAATCTCCTCAGCCTTTTGACAATTCTGGGAGCACCTTTCTGCTGAAGTAAGATCTAAAAAGATGTGCCTGGGGATGCCTGGGTGGCTCAGTTGGTTAAGCGTCTGCCTTTGGCTCAGGTCATGATCCCGGGGTCCTAAGATCGAGTGCCGCATTGGCCTCCCTGCTCTGCAGGGAGCCTGCTTCTCCCTCTGCCTGCTGTTCCCCCTGCTTGTGCGCTCTTTCTCTCTCTCTCTCTGACAAATAAACAAATAAAATATTTTTTAATTAAAAAAAAAAGTGTCTGATTCTGTAATAAACTTTTACTGTTTTTTTTTTTTAAGGGGAAGAGGATTATTTCGGGGAGGGGGGGTTGAGAGATTGTTTTTAAACATGTATGGATGTTACATTTTACCAAATGCTTTGCAAGCACATATGGAAATGAAAAATGGCCACAGACACAGGCCCTTTTCATTCTTCTGGAAACATCCAACCCAAGGTCAGGCCTGCGTCAGGCTCCCCTTCTTAGGCCGATCTGATCAGTGTTTGCTACTTAATGTAAATGGGAGGGAATCAGTGAGAAATACTACTTACTACCAAGGTCAGAACCCATTCATCACTGGGTTTTCTCATGTTTCATGCAATTTTTCCACCCCAACAGTGACTGATGTGATTGTAAACCCAGATATTAAGCAACATGGCAAATTAACCATCTATCTAATACAAGTACAGTTTTACATACTGTGTGCTTTGCTACAAGTTATATGTGAGAAAAGCCATTGCAGGTTACTACAAACAGGAGGCCGCCCCAAAGTCCTCTAAACTCTACCCCAACCCTCATTAAAAAAAAAAAAAAAAAATCACCTTGCTTGATTCACCTTCCTCTATAAAACAGATTTATTATTAGAGTTGATGGAACAATATATACAGTAATGAGCAGTCTGATAATATCTTAAATATGAAAACATATGTTAATTCAACATTAAATAAAACTCGTGTCTGCAGCAGAACAAAAAACAACTTTTAATATATACTTGCTGAACAGGTTAAATGTCCCAGTTTGATCCCAGTGAGCTGCCACTAGGTTTGATCAGTTATAGAAAAGTTAGGTGAGGGATCAACATGGAGAATGTGAGGAAAGAAAAAGTAGAAGAAAATTAAAAGGCTGGCCAGGCCAGAAAGCTCAATTTCAGAAAGGAATGTGGGCAGAAGGAGAGGAGGGCCACACCGTGCGGCCGAGCAGGGACAGCAGGAAGGCCAGAGCAGGCACCAAGGGGCCCGGGGGGTATCTGGTACGGGCAACAACAGGACCATAGCTCCTCACGGACCAGCCACCATCGCCAAGTTGTAGCCTGATGTTATGTGACTCAAAAAACAGACCAATGGAGTCCGCCCTGTGTTGGCTGCAGGAGCCTTGTCCAGATCACTCACTCCTGGAGAGATACGGAGATCTCCTCAGAGAAAAGCATGACACTTACATGAAGGACATTAAAAACTACCCCCCAATAAACCACAAAGGACTTATCATCATGAAACCTGAAAGCCGATTCCAAATCTCATACAAAGAAGAAAATACGTGACAAAGGCCAAGAACACCATCCCCAAAACAGTAAGTACTTCCTCTATTCAGTATTAAAACATGCTTTTATAAAAACTGAAGAATCACACAATGTGGCAAGAAGCAAGCTAAATAAATAACGGCATGACAAGTTAATGGGCTATTATGCAACAAAATTTAGAAAAAAATATGTAAGACAATATGTTCATAATTGTGGAAGAGAGAAGGCAGCCTTTATCATAAGGGAAAAACGATACCAGACAGGTTTGACATCAGCCTGCACACGTGGAGAGCGTCCGCATCAACGTCAAACTGGAAGAAAATATGTGTAATACACGCACAAAAAGAAAACGTTTCTTTAAAAAAAGACAAAAGAGGGGCGCCTGGGTGGCTCAGTGGGTTAAAGCCTCTGCCTTTAGCTCAGGTCATGATCTCAGGGTCCTGGGATGGAGCAACCGCATCCAGCTCTGCTCAGCGGGGAGCCTGCCTCCCCCCACCCCCTGCCTGCCTCTCTGGCCTACTTGTGATTTCTGTCTGTCAAATAAATAAATAAATCTTTAATAAATAAATAAATAAATAAATAAACAAAGACAAAAGATGTGACAAGGAAATTCATGGAGAAAGACCAATCCTTAAAGAATGACTAGAAACCATCTTGGTCCCTTGTGATTAGGAAAATACAAATTAAAAGAGGCCCTACTCAGATGGAGGTCCGTGTTTGACTTTGCACTCCGCAGGGAGTCCGCTTGAGGATTCCTCTCCCTCTGCCTCTGCCCCCCCAACTCTCTAAACAAACAAACAAACAAGCAGGTCCTACTCTGCACCCACCAGATTGCCAGACACAGAAGCAGTGGGGCCCCTGGACACTGTGTACCATGTGTTCCCCTACCGATCCTCCCACCCGCCACTCCATTTCCAGGTGTGAGCCCCCGAGAAGCAGTCACGTGCACACACACAGCAGACACACGTGCGCTCAGCAGGCATTTCCACAGGTAAACACAGAAACAAGATAAACAACTGTTACCAGCAAGGCTGAGAGGACACGACGCGCTCCAGGGAAATGGTAAGTAGAACTTACAACCAATGAGGAAGAGCCACACGGGGGACTCGGGGTCACCTGTAGGACACAGTGAGCCAAAGGACACGTTAACAGAAAGTGCAAACCATAAAGAAACACTGATGAAACCAGACTTGATCAAAATTCAGAACTTCTGCTCTTCAAAAGCCACTGCTCACAAAATGAGAAGGGCAGCTACAGACTAGGGGAAATATGCTTGCAAAACAGAAATCAGATAAAAGACCTGTATCCAAAATATGTAACCAACTCTCAAAACTCAACCATAAGAAAACAACCCAAGAAAAATGGAGAAGAGAGCTGAGCAAACACTTCACCAAAGATAACTTAACTTCCGGCAGCCAGAAGGCACACAAGATGCTCACGCCACCAGCGATCAGGGAAATGCTAGTGAAAAACCACAAGAACGAACAGTTTACTCCAAGTCAATTATACCTCAAAAAAGGTGCCTTTTAAAACCACACACATAGTAAGACATAACTACATTCCCGAGAGTGGCCAAAATTTTAAAAACTGACAATACCAAGTGTGGACAGATACACAGAGCATACGGAACCCTCACATACTGCTGGCAGGAACGTGCACTGGAGCGGCCACTTTCAAGACAGCTTAGCAGCTTCTTAAAAAAGTAAACACAGGGGCGCCTGGGTGGCTCAGTGGGTTAAGCCGCTGCCTTCGGCTCAGGTCATGATCTCAGAGTCCTGGGATCGAG